>NC_134399.1:59109021-59409021 GCF_050003625.1 Haematobia irritans | reverse complement strand
TTATTAGAGACCATATACCAACATCATGTAACAAAATATCAGCCGGATCGGAGGAAATTTGCTTCTCTTTGATGCTCCGCAAGCCAAATCTGGGGATCGGTTTATATGGGGGCTATATATAATTATGGACCGATGTGGACCAATTTTTGCATGGTTGTTAGAGACCATATACCAACACCATGTACAAAATTTCAGCCGGATCGGATGAAATTTGCTTCTCTTTGAGGCTCCACAAGCCAAATCTGGGGATCGGTTTATATGGGGGCTATATATAATTATGGACCGATGTGGACCAATTTTGGCATGGTTGTTAGAGACCATATACCAACACCATGTACAAAATTTCAGCCGGATCGGATGAAATTTGCTTCTCTTTGAGGCTCCGTAAACCAAATCTGGGGATCGGTTTATATGGAGGCTATACATAATTATGGACCGATGTGGACCAATTTTTGCATGGTTGTTAGAGACCATATTCCAACACCATGTACCAAATTTCAGCAAGATCGGATGAAATATGCTTCTGTTAGAGGCTCCACAAGCCAAATCTGACGGTCCCTTTATATGGGGGCTATACGTAAAAGTGGACCGATATGGCCTATTTGCAATACCATCCGACCTACATCAATAACAACTACTTGTGCCAAGTTTCAAGTCGAGAGCTTGTTTCGTTCGGAAGTTAGCGTGATTTCAACAGACGGACGGACGGACGGACGGACGGACATGCTCAGATCGACTCAGAATTTCACCACGACCCAGAATATATATACTTTATGGGGTCTTAGAGCAATATTTCGATGTGTTACAAACGGAATGACAAAGTTAATATACTCACCATCCTATGGTGGAGGGTATAAAAAAAAACGAAATTGTTTCGTAAGAAGTATGAAATTTCTTCATAAAAAGTACGAAATTTTTTCTTACAAACTATGAAAAATTTGTAAGAACTTTTCTTCGTAAAAGAACAAAATACATAAATTTGAAGATGTGGTTATAAACAGGAACGCAATTAGCCCAACTTAAATGAATTCATACAGAGGGACATATAAGTCTTACTGTACTTTACTGCTATACTTTCTATGACAAATCATATGGAGCTGTAATATACGCAGAAAAAATCCCAAACTTCAACTTTATCCCCAGCCAAATCCCAAGTTCCCTTTCTGACGTTTCTAAATATATTATATATATACGAAATTATACGAAATTTCTAAATTAATATATCTTTGCATCCAGAGACATTATATTTAACAAAAATTTAATGTGCCAAACATAATATGTTCTAACTAAACTAGGGGTTGCACACCTAACAATTAGATCAAATCTCATAAAATTTTCTTTCCATTTCTTTGTAGATAATTGATTGCTTAACAAATGTTTAGAAACTGGAATAATATGCTTAAGGTGAAACACACACACACACAAATATTTGTTGTCTTCAATCACGAAAATAATTGATACAATTAATAATAGTATCAATTAAAACATTAATTAAAAAGCAATTTAAAAATTAATTGATACTATTAATTTTTATGACTGATTTTTGTTTCAATTCAAAAATTTGCCAATCAATAATATTTTTAAAACTCAATTAAGACTTTATAAACTATTCATTGAAAGCATTTGGTCCTTTAATAATTCTAAAAAATACCTACGGGAAAGGGGTCAACATGTTAGTCTAGTCCTGCAAACAGACAAAAAACGTAAATAATTTGAGGTTTGTGTCCCAATATCAAGTAAGCAAAACGTAAATTCTGAATTGAATTGCATCTCATATGTATCGTCATGGTAATTTTTTGCTTCTTTGGCTGGGAATCAATACCAAAATAGTTTGTTTTCAGTGTTAGCATAAGTGTATTGTAACGAAAAGATATGGAAATATATATAGATATTTTCATATCACAAATAATTGATACGTGAAAGGGCCCCCGGCCTTGTGTGGGAACCCCAACTTAGTTCCTTCGATAATTCTTTCTGCTAAGCGGTCCCCCATTGCGTATTTACATTACGTTTCCCCCCTGACTTGTTGATTGAAGTATGAACACCTTGACCATGTGATTTAAGGTCCATTATGTCGTGGTGATATGTCCTCAAAACCTAATAATATGTTGGCCACCACGGCGCTAGAGCATGCTGTCATATGGTCCACCCCCATTCCCCTCACTTTCGTTTGGTGTATTAACGTTAATTGAGTTATTGACAACTGGTAGTGTTTAAGCCAAATGGAATTTTCACTCCACACACATAACGCACCAGGCAGAACGATAATGGAAAACTATGTGACATAATGCTCAAATAAATTTGCGAATAAACTGTGACGATGGCAAACCTTTGGAGGGGGTCATCCTTTAGTTGATACCAAATGATACAAAATATCCTTTGTTTTTTTTTCTTTTTTACAAAACATGGCCATGCATATTTTTATTCACTAGAATTTTTTCATTCTCTCCCTTTAACTCTATTCTAATAGACAATCTGTTGAGGTGGTCTATTCCCTTCACTTTTGTTTCATCATAGAAAATGGTCTTACTCCATTCGAATGTATTTTGTTTTGCTTTTTATTTCAATCAAATGCACTTCACTTCATTTTAATAACTTCACGCACATTTTTGTTGGTTTTATTTTTTTTTTTTTTAATCTTCGATTCACTTTTATCATTTTCTATGATATTTTATTTAGTTTTTCTCCATATTGACTCATTTGAGACAACGAAGTTTTGTTTTGTACGATAACACCACGATAGACTCTTCAACGATAATTCTGTGTGTCAGTTATTCTCTTATTCTCGTCTTCTTCTAACTAACAAGTGTATGTGCGTATGTGTGTGTGTGTGTGTGTGTGTGTGTGTGTGTGCTTTGTTCTGTCATACCTACAGTAACTTTTTCCGTTTGTTTTACTTTATTGTTCTGTGTTGTTTTGTTGTTGTTGGTGTCGTGTTATTTTTCTTTATGTTTTGCGCATTGTCTGATTTTCTCCTAATGTCATTACTACTGACTGGCATTTTGCACTCTTTTGCCAAAACTTCAGTTATGTTTATAGTCGTTAGATATAATCCCTCCAAGCTTTTAGTGTGAGCGACCATGTGCGTCTAGACAAATACAACCCTGTGGTAAGCAACAATTGCTGAATAAGTTAAATTCAGCTTCGAGAGATAGTTAGAGACAACGACATCTAGATGTGAAAAGTAATACGCTCTAGCGGAAATTGAAACACCCAGTTGCCATCACGTAAGCTTACAATGGAGCTTCAATTAACGGTGTAATAACATTGTGATATTACACAAACTTCACTCAAGGTCATAAACCTTTTTTTGAGAGAAGAAAATGACAAGCCAGTAGATGGCGCTAAGAGTCAATAGAATTCTATAAGTTTTTTCTGCTTCAAAGCTCCTGTTCTCAATAATGGCTATATTGAAAATGGCGTAGTTCGGAACAGAAACAAAGTGAAGCGCTATATTTTCGCATTTTTATACCCTCCACCATAGGATGGGGGTGTATTAACTTTGTCATTCCGTTTGTAACACATCGAAATATTAAAGTATATATATTCTTGGTCGTGGTGAAATTCTGAGTCGATCTGAGCATGTCCGTCCGTCCGTCTGTTGAAATCACGCTAACTTCCGAACGAAACAAGCTATCGACTTGAAACATGGCACAAGTAGTTGTTATTGATGTAGGTCGGATGGTATTGCAAATGGGCCATATCGGTCCACTTTTACGTATAGCCCCCATATAAACGGACCCCCAAATTTGGCTTGCGATTGCTCTAAGAAAAGCAAATTTCATCCGATCCGGCTGAAATTTGTTACATGGTGTTAGTATATGGTCTCTAACAACCATGCAAAAATTGGTCCATATCGGTCCACTTTTACGTATAGCCCCCATATAAACGGACCTCCAAATTTGGCTTGCGATTGTTCTAAGAGAAGCAAATTTTATCGGATCCGGCTGAAATTTGGTACATGGTGTTAGTATATGGTCTCTAACAACCATGCCAAAATTGGTTCATATCGGTCCACTTTTACGTATAGCCCCCATATTAACGGACCCCCAAATTTGGCTTGCGATTGCTCTAAGAGAAGCAAATTTCATCCGATCCGGTTGAAATTTGGTACATGGTGTTGGTATATGTTCTCTAATGACCATGCAAAAATTGGTCCACATCGGCCCATAATTATATATAGCCCCCATATAAACCGATCCCCAGATTTGACCTCCGGAGCCTCTTAGAGGAGCAAAATTCATCCGATCCGGTTGAAATTTGATACGTGGTGTTAGTATATGGTCTCTAACAACCATGCAAGAATTGGTCCCTATCGGTCCATAATTATATATAGCCCCCATATAAGCCGATCCCCTGATTTGGATTGCGGAGCCTCTAAGAAACGAAAATTTCATCCGATCCGGCTGAAATTTGGTACATGGTATTGGTATATGTTCTCTAATGACAATGCAAAAATTGGTCCATATCGGGCCATAATTATATATAGCCCCCATATAAATCGATTTGTCCTCCGGAGCCTCTTGGAGGGGCAAAATTCATCCGATCCGGTTGAAATTTGGAACATGGTGTTAGAATGTGGTCTCTAACAAACCCGCAAGAATTGCTCCATATCGGTCCATAATTATATATAGCCCCCATATAAACTGTTCCCCATATTTGATCTCCGGAGCCTCTTGGAGGACCAAACATCCGATCCGGTTGAAATTTGCAGCGTGGTGTTAGTATAAGGCCGCTAATATCCATATCGGTCTATAGTTATATATAGCCGATCCCCAATCACACAAAAATTGGTCCATAGCGGTTCATATTCATGGTTGCCACTCGAGCCAAAAATAATCTACAAAAATTTTATTTTTATGAAAAACATTGTCAAAATGTTATTTCTATAGAAAATTTTGTTAAAATTTTATTTCTATAGAAAATTTTGTCAAAATTTTATTTCTATAGAAAATTTTGTAAAAATTGTATTTATATAGAAAATTTTGTCAACATTTTATTTCTATAGAAAATTTTGTCAACATTTTATTTCTATAGAAATTTTTTTCCAAATTTTATTTCTATAGAAAATTTTTTCCAAATTTTACTTCTATAGAAAATGTTGTCAAAATTTTATTTTGTCAACATTTTATTTCTATTGAAACTTTAAACTTAATTATATACGTATTTTATCGGCCTTTTTTAGTTTAATATATACTACGTATGGACTACCTTGTAATCTAGAAGACGGTGTTAGGAAGTTTTAAGATACCTTGCCATCGGCAAGTGTTACCGCAACCCAAGTAATTCGATTGTGGATGACAGTCTTCAGTGGAAGTTTCTACGCAATCCATGGTGGAGGGTACATAAGCTTCGGCCTGGCCGAACTTACGGCCGTATATACTTGTTTTAATTGGGCTGTGGAAAATTTCCAACCAAATAATAAAATTTAACTACAAACAAATATTTTTTTGCAATAAAAATTAGTTAAATTTACACACAAAATAATATTACAATTTTTGAACTTACAATAAATTGTTGTTAAAGAAAATTTTTATGTTAAACAAATTACGTTGTTAGCTCAAATTTAAACAAATTTTTAATTGTATTGACAAGAAAATTAATTGATACTTTTTTTGTGTGTAGCGTTAGTTTAACTACGGAATTCTTTTCGGTACTCTTAAAAAAAAGTTTACTTGGATCCAAAGATTTTGCCCTTCTCTTAAGGATTTTGGTATTGATTCCGAGCCAAAGACATTGCTTTGCTTCTTTGAAATAAAGACACCTTTTAGGGAGCTTCCTAGTTTTAAATTAAGGCTTTATAAAATTATTTGAATTACAATTTCTTTATTTTAAAGAAATTTGTCCTTAATGAAATTTACATAATTTGCATAATCATTTGTATTCGGTCAATATATTTTTCAGTGCACAAACAAAGCGAACTGTTTTATGGATTTTTTTTTCTTTTTGAGTGTGTGAAGAATACCACTGAGAAAGCATTAAAATATTCTCAACCACAAGTTGAATTTAGAAATTCAGACAGACAGAATGTAAATTGTATTTACTGTGTTACATCTAAAAACGATCTTTAAAATGAAGTCGTCGGAGACACTTCCAATTTAAGGATTTTAAAGATTTGTTCTCGATTTTATACGATAAATTGATCTGATTTCAATTTTACTTACTTTTTCATGTCAACACATCCATTTTAAAGTCGAATCTCCTAAGTCTGAGGACAAAATGGTTTCATTGGAAAGTTTATCGACCTTTGATGAAGGAAAAACCTTTGTACCAAATTTGGAACCTATATTTATACCCTTCACCACTACTGTGGTATAGGGTATAATAAGTTTGTGCATTTGTATGTAACGCCAAGAAGGAGTAATCATAGACCAACCTTTTAGTATACGGATCGGCTTAGAATTAAATTCTGAGTCGATTTAGCGATGTCCGTCTGTCTGTCTGTCTGTCTGTCTGTCCGTCTGTCTGTCTGTTGGTGTATTTTTGTGTGCAAAGTACAGCCCGAAGTTTTAGTCTGATTGTCCTAAAATTTGGTATGGGGTCCTGTTTCGGCTCAAAGACGATCCCTATTGATTTTCGGTTCAGATTTAGATATAGCTGCCATATATATTTTACACCGATCTGGTCATAATTGGCGTGTATATCAACCGATCTTCCTCAAATTCCGTACATCCGAATATTTTATGAGTCTCGAAAAACTTGCCAAATATCAGCCAAATCGGTTCAGATTTAGATATAGCTCCCATATATATATTTTACCCGATTTACACTAATATGACCACAGAGCCCAAAGTTTACTACCGATTTTCGTTAAATTTTGCACAGAGAGTAGAATTTACATTCTCCCAAGGCTTGGTAAATTTGGTTGAAATCGGTTCAGATTTAGATATAGCTCCCATATATAGCTTTCGCCCGATTTACACTCATATGACCACAGAGGCCAATTTTTTGCTCCGATTTAGTTGAAATTTTGCACAGGGAGTAGAATTAGCATTGTTACTATGCGTGCCAAATTTGGTTGAAATCGGTTCAGATTTAGATATAGTTTTTCTGATTTCGACAAAAATGGTCAAAATACCAACATTTTCCTTGTAAAATCGCCACTGCTTAGTCGAAAAGTTGTAAAAATGACTCTAATTTTCCAAAACTTCTAATACATATATATCGAGCGATAAATCATAAATAAACTTTTGCGAAGTTTCCTTAAAATTGCTTCAGATTTAAATGTTTCCCATATTTATACCCTTTCCCACTACTGTGGTACTGGTTATAAACGATTATAGCTTTCGCACGATTTACACTCATATGACCACAGAGGCCAATTTTTAACTCCGATTTAGTTGAAATTTTGCACAGGGAGTATAATCAGCATTGTAGTTATGCGTGCAAATTTGGTTGACATCGGTTCAGATTTAGATATAGCTCCCATATATATGTTTTTCCGATTTCGACAAAAATGGTCAAAATACCAACATTTTCCTTGTTAAATCGCCACTGCTTAGTCGAAAAGTTGTAAAAATGACTCTAATTTTATTAAACTTCTAATACATATATATCGAGCGATAAATCATAAATAAACTTTTGCGAAGTTTCCTTAAAATTGCTTCAGATTTAAATGTTTCCAATATTTTTTTACTAAAATTGTGTTCCACCCTAGTGCATTAGCCAACTTAAATTTTGAGTCTATAGATTTTGTAAAAGTCTATCAAATTCTGTCCAAATCGAGTGATATTTAAATGTATGTATTTGGGACAAACCTTTATATATAGCCCCCAACACATTTGACGGATGTGATATGGTATCGAAAATTTAGATCTACAAAGTGGTGTAGGGTATAATATAGTCGGCCCCGCCCGACTTAAGACTTTCCTTACTTGATTTCAGTGTATTTGACCCTTTCACTACCGAAATAAACCTAATGTTATAAACTATAATTTTTCTTCTGATTTTACTTGTACTAACCAGAGATGGTCTGTATCAAACTTTTTTAGGTTGTAAACGTCTCATATGCGTCGTAAATGTAGAAAAAGTAACAAAAGTCGCAAACTCAAAATACTTTAGTCGCGTCAGCTAAGCAGCGAATTCGATGATATCCAAGACGATGGTATGTGCGAAGAAGTTTCAAATCCTAGGAATGTTCACAATTTTCGGTTTCAGTCCCCACATTTTCCCTATTGCCTTTTGCTCGAGTACAGGGTAACCGTGGATTTTCTCGTCCTTTCTTAGCTTTAAGTTTAGTCTCCTGTCCAATATAATCCCAAGGTATTTTGCACACTCACCAACGGGAATTTTGATACCACCTAAGAAAATAGGCTTAACCGTGGGAAAACTTTCACAAATTTCTACAGAAACTCACAGCGAATGCTGTCAAACTAAATTGAAAAATGTTCAGGATTTCTTCTATTCAAAATTAGGTTTTCTACAGTAGGTTTACGACTTTTGCGACAGACGTATTATACCGTCGCAAATGTCACAGTTTGTGATAGGCCAACCCTGGTACTAACAGCATGTGGAACAAAAATTGTAATATTAAGGGTCTACCTCAATTACTTCAAGAGCTATATGAGTTTATTCTGAAAACTTGAATTGTAACCAAATGGCCTTTCGAAAATAAACGTTATTTGATCTTTAATATCTTTTGAAGTGTTGGAAAAAAATTCAAAAAAGAACCTGGAGAAATATCATACATAGTTTCTGTATGAATGTCCATTTACTAGAAACATACACTAAAAAAAAGTTTACTTGAATCCAAAGATTTTTACGGATCTCCCTGGCTTTAAATCTAGGATCGATAAAATTAAAATTGAATACAGATCTCATTCACCGAATTTTTATCCCCTTTTTGTGATATATTAATAAAGGTATTTATGTACAAAACAAATTCCAATTTAAAATCCAAATTATGCCAAGTACTTCAAAGTAAAAACTGTTTTCTTAATGTAAAAAAAAAAACTTTAAACCAAAGATGAAAATCCTTAAAACAAGTCTTAGCCTATATTTGAAGCATTTTTATCTTAAATTTAAAAATGCAATATGTCAGTTGAGTTAAAGACGATTTCTTTAAATTAAAAATGTTTTTCTTTATTTTAAGGAACAGTAGCCTTACTTCCAAGGTCTACAACTTCAACAGAGGGACGCAAAATTTCAAGATTTGTGTCCTAAATTTAATGAAAAAAAATTTTGAAGCAAGGATTATAAACTTTCGTTTAATTAAAATGTCATTATTTTAAAGAATTTTGTCCTTATCATTGCGTAAATTTCGAGTCCTAAAATTTATGTTACATCATCTTCCATATTAGGTCAATATTTTTTTCAGTGTACAGTGCAAAAATGGTGCCAAAATTTCGTATTTTTCGTTTATTGTTAAAGAAGTTCATAAAAACGCATTATAGTGCTCACCAATATGGAAAATATTTATAGCTTATTTAGATTATGGCCTCTACTTTAAAATAACATAGAGAAATAAATCGAAGCTAACTGGAGAAATAGAGTTTGGTGTCGTTTTCGAATGTCCTTCTATGTGGACATCGGTATTCAAAGTGTTAATTAAATTAATTTGATTCTAAATAAATAAAAGCAATCAAAATTTGGTTTAGTGGAATAAATTAATTCAATATATATTTGAAACGAAATAGCATTAATTAAAACAACGGTACAATATTGTAACATGTTCGAGATATTATTAAGATGTTTTCATACTAACGCACATATGCCCACTGTAAAGGATAGAAATTGTAAATGATTGCATATTGTAGTAGATTTTAAGGACAGTATCACTAAAAGAATTTCACCCAAAAGAGGAGATGAAATACAACACCAATGAAACATGCATATGTCTCTATGAGTAGCTTGGAACATTATAGCTACCAGTAGACAAAGACCCCATAAAATCTAGCAAAAAGTAAAACAGAAATAACAGGAGTCGTGACAACCACACAGAATGGCAAACGAAGCGAACAAAACAAAAATCACCCTTAAGGCCAACATCGAAACACACAAATCGACCTGAAAGAGAGTGGAAGGACCATGAAAAACAGGAAAATTAAATGAAACAGAAGCTAGCAGACGTAAGCGCCCAACCACCCCCACTGAAGGTACTGTGGCACCACAACAGGAATCAGTCTATATCTAACATCGAAATAGCTTAAAAGGAAAATGAGCGGTGGTGAGAGATTGGAAAAAGGGAGAATAAGTCGGAGAAACTACATGCTCTCCATTCCAATAATGAATTCGCCAATTCTAGTCAAGCATGTGTCACTGTGCGTGTGTGTGTATGTGAGCTTATGCGCGCTAAACCCCAAACACACATGCATACAAACAGTAAACGGAAAAGCATAACAAACCGTAAAGTATCGCGAGTAGGACACAGAGCACAGGAGGTACACGATAAAGGCGTCAATTGGCAACATTTCTTGCACTGTGTACAATATTGTTATATGGATAACTTCGAAGTTATATGGATATCTTCGAATTCCAACAACATGTCTACCAGACATATCGATGTCTACATTCAAAAGTACCTAAGTCTAAAAAGAGAATTTTACAGGAAAGAAGTTCAAAGTTTTGTTTTTTTGAAATTTTTCCAAACCCGTATAAGATAGAAATTTCCTTATTTTCGGTCTTGAAATCATTTTTTTAGTATGTACGAACTCAAAATAGTGATAATAGGACATGGCTAACAATGACTTAGACCACTTAAGACCGAACAAAGCTTTTTGCCCTTTTAGGATTGGACATTTTTTAAAATTTTAGTCACAGGCTAAGTACAATATTATCCATAACTTTTGATAGAAATGTCCAATGAATTCGATCTTTGGATGCAATTCATATCAATCCGAATAAAAAACAGCGAACTCCATCAAAACATGCTAAGTCGACTTAGCGTACTCTGGAATGAGGGCATCGATATGTGTACAAGAAAATACTTGTTGTAACAATAACAATAATTCTTTTTTGAGAGTATTTACTGCTCTCGGATAACAAAACTTCTTAGCATTAATGATATTGTCCCTGCCAGCCCAGCAAAAAAAAATGGAAATTGTTCCACAAACATTATTTACCAAGCGCGTCCACAGATGCTAACATATATCCTATTTTTGTGCAAATCCTATGAAGTTCCCTTCACACAATTTTTTTTTCTTATTCAATCACATCATTAATTGATCCAATTAATTTTTTAATTGAAATGTCTTCAATCACGAAAATAATAGAATCAATCACAGCATTAAAATAGTTTGATTAAAAAATTTATTGATTTCACCAGCAATTTCAATTAATTTTTTAATTGATTCAATTAAAAATTTAATTGATATTGATTGCAAAACTCAATTATTTGTATACCCTCCACCATAGGATGGGGAGTATATTAACTTTGTCATTCCGTTTGTAACACATCGAAATATTGGTGTTAGACCCCATAAAGTATATATATTCCGGGTTGTGGTGAAATTCTGAGTCGATCTAAGCATGTCCGTCCGTCTGTTGAAATCACGTTAACTTCCGAACGATACAAGCTATCGACTTGAAACTTGGCACAAGTAGTTGTTATTGATGTAGGTCGGATGGTATATGGCCATATCGGTCCACTTTTACGTATAGCCCCCATATAAACGGTCTGAGGGTCCGTTTATATGGGGGCTATACGTGGCTTGCGGATCTTCAGAGAGAATCAAATTGCATCCGATCCGGCTGAAATTTGGTACATGGTGTTGGTATATGTTCTCTAATAACCATGCAAAAATTGGTCCACATCGGTCCATAATTATATATAGCCCCCATATCAACCGATCTCCAGATTTGGCTTGCTGAGCTTCAGAGAGAAGCAAATTTCATCCGAACCGGCTGAAATTTGGTACATGGTGTTGGTATATGTTCTCTAATAACCATGCAAAAATTGGTCCACATCGGTTCACAATTATATTTAGCCCCCATATAAACCGATCTCCAGATTTGGCTTGCGGAGCCTCAAAGAGAAGCAAATTTCATCCGAACCGGCTGAAATTTGGTACATGGTTTTGGTATATGATCGGTATATGATCTCTAACAACCATGCTAAAATTGGTCCACATCGGTCCATAATTATATATATCCCCCATATAAACCGATCACCAGATTTGAACTCCGGAGCCTCTTGGAGGAGCAATATTCATCCGAACCGGTTTAAAAGTGGAACGTGGTGTTAGTATATGGTCTCTAACATTCCTGCATAAATTGGTCCACATCGGTTCACAATTATATTTAGCCCCCATATAAACCGATCCCCAGATTTGGCTTGCGGAGCCTCTAAGAGAAGCAAATGTCATCCGATCCGGCTGAAATTTGGTACATGGTGTTAGTTTATGGTCTCTAACAACCATGCAGAAATTGGTCCATACCGGTCTTAATTACATATAACCCCAATTTAAGTAAGGAAAGTCTAAAGTCGGGCGAAGCCGACAATATTATACCCTGCACCACCTTGTAGACCTAAATTTTCGATACCATATCACATCCGTCAAATGTGTTGGGTGCTATATATAAAGGTTTTTCCCAAATACATACATTTAAATATCACTCGATCTGAACAGAATTTAATAGACTTCTACAAAATCTATAGACTCAAAATTTGAGTCGGCTAATGCACTAGGGTGGAACACAATCTTAGTAAAAAATATGGGAAACATTTAAATCTAAAGCAATTTTAAGGAAACTTCACAAAAGTTTATTTATGATTTATCACTCGATATATATGTATTAGAAGTTTAGGAAAATTAGAGTCATTTTTAAAACTTTTCGACAAAAGCACTGGCGATTTTACAAGGAAAATGTTGGTATTTTGACCATTTTTGTCGAAATCATAAAAATATATATATGGGAGCTATATCTAAATCTGAACCGATTTCAACCAAATTTGGCACGCATAGCTATACTGCTAATTCTACTCCCTGTGCAAAATTTCAACTAAATCGGAGTTAAAAATTTGCCTCTGTAGTCATATGAGTGTAATTCGGGCGAAAGCTATATGGGAGATATATCTAAATCTGAACCGATTTCAACCAAATATGGCACGCATAGCTATAATGCTAATTCTACTCCCTGTGCAAAATTTCAACTAAATCGGAGTTAAAAATTGGCCTTTATGGTCATATGAGTGTAAATCGGGCGAGAGCTATATATGGGAGATATATCTAAATCTGAACCGATTTCAACCAAATTTGGCACGCATAGCTACAATGCTAATTCTAATCCCTGTGCAAAATTTCAACTAAATCGGAGCAAACAATTGGCCTCTGTGGTCATATAAGTGTAAATCGGGCGAACGATATATATGGGAGCTATATCAAAATCTGAACCGATTTCAACCTAATTTGGCACGCATAGCTACAATGTCAATTCTACTCCCTGAGCAAAATTTAAACTAAATCGGAGCAAAAAATTGGCCTCTGTGGTCATATGAGTGTAAATCGGGCGAACGATGTATATGGGAGCTATATCTAAATCTGAACCGATTTCAATAAAATTTGGCACACTTGACTACACTACTAATTGTATTCCTAGTGCAAAATTTCAACCAAATTGGGGTAAAACTCTGGCTTCGGGGACCGTATTAGTCCATAATCTGGACCGATTTCTTCCAAAATTAATAGGGTTCTATTCTGAGCCAAAACACACACTTGTGCCAAATTTGAAGTCAATTGGACTAAACCTGCGACCTAGACTTTGATTACAAAATGTGTTCACGGACAGACGGACAGAGCATTTTTGCCAAAGACACCATGTGTCTATCCCGTCTCCTTCTGGGTGTTGCAAACATATGCACTAACTTATAATACCCTGTTCCACAGTGTGGCGCAGGGTATAAATATGGGAAACATTTAAATCTGAAGCAATTTTAAGGAAACTTCGCAAAAGTTTATTTATGATATATAGCTCGATATATATGTATTAGAAGTTTAGGAAAATTAGAGTCATTTTTACAACTTTTCGACTAAGCAATGGCGATTTTACAAGGAAAATGTTGGACTAAAACTGCGACCTACACTTTGATTACAAAATGTGTTCATGGACAGACGGACATAGCTATATCGACTCAAGAGCCCACCCTGAGCATTTTTGCCAAAGACACCATGTGTCTATCTCGCCTCCTTCTGGGTGTTGCAAACATATGCACTAACTTATAATACCCTGTTCCACAGTGTGGCCCAGGGTATAAAAATATCCTTAATGTTAAGTGTTTTAAAATTTAGGTTGCACGACATTTCATATAAGGTCAATATATTTTTCATCTAAATTGCTTGGTTTTTACTTAATTCCATGAAATAAGAATATGTCCGAAATCGCCATATTTAACAAGTACAGAAGTTTCAGGACATTCGCTTGCATTTAATACGAGTACTTGCTGTCACTCAATGCTTTTAAATTTATGCAAATAAAGAATTTTTCGCGAGAAGGTGTGAATCGCATAGTATGTTAAGATGTCTTTAGAAGATTTTCTCGAATTCTATTCAGGCGAAACGAAAAGATTCTTACGACAAAGTTTAGTCCATTTTCCTGGAATGACTTAATGCTTGCCTTCCACAGGGAGAATTATAATGGAATTCAGATTTAAATATCATAGGCATTGATAAAAGCTGACATCTTTTAGAGGATGTGAAAACAATTTAATAAGCATTAAGACAAAAAAATGTGTATGTTACTTGCATCCAAAAACTTCACATATGAATTTTGGTATTGCTACGAGCCATAGATGCGGCTTCCTTAACGTAAAGAAATTCTTTAGTAAGCAGCCCAGCTTTAAATCTGGGTTCCATAAAATTTTCACCGTGAATAATATTCTATATTTTTGCCAAGCTTGAGATCTTTTTGTTTTATTATTTATTTATTCAATTCATCAGTCCTGATATTTCGCAATTTTCGCTGAATTGCTTCCTCAGAGGTGCATGAGGTGGTATAACCGTATCCTAAAGTTAATGAAAAAAATTTCTTTTTTTTTTTCAGAAAAGACTATGACTATTCTTTTACTTCTTTAATTTTAAATTTATTTATTTTAAAGAAAAGTTTCCTCAATATTGTGTCAATTACGTGCCCTAAAAATTAGATTTTACATCCCAGCAAAAAAATTTGGAAGTTCTTCCAAAGGCACAACTTTAAAAGCACTTCCAGAAGATGCACTCCCAATGATGTTCTGTATTTTAACTACCCACGAAGTTCTTTAAATTCAAGTTTTTATAACTTGGTTTTTTCATATTTTTAACGGATAGTTTTAACTTTGTTTGTTTCAAATAGGTTAAAAACAGATGAATAATTCATAAAATGGTACAAATCATTTAAATTTTGTCGAAAAAAATGCTAAATCCAATCTGAAAAAATTGTGCATTTTTGAAAATATTTGAGGTCAAACGTTTTCGACAAGCGTTAGAATCCATTAAAAATTATAAAAAAATATAAAAATTATTTATATGACAAAATTTTTATATCACAAAATTTTTTAATTTACATCTAAAACATTGAATTCGGATCACACCTAAAGAAGTGATGCAAATTCAGTGCAACGACTGTTGAAATGGAGGACTTCCGTCCTATGACAAGCCCATGTTAAATTCATCGCTTCTGCGTCAATTTTACACCACTTCCGGAACCAAAAAGAACATTTTTATTACTCTTTTGCGACGCTTTTTTTGCTGGGATATTAAGCCAATTGTTTTTTCTTCGATGCAAAAATTATTTAAGGATTTAAGAAAATTCATTATATCCAGTCTCTACTGTAGCAGCTTTCAAAATCTATGGACCAATGGACAGACAACACAGGCGCATAAAGTAAAATTCGATTTATGACCAACACACAGAAAACCCAAATCCTCTTTGATGGGTGAGAGGGTGGACGAGTGTACGTGAACGTTGTTTTTTGGCTGACCAGAGAGTACAAATGAGCACGAATGGAGAAATAAGGCGAAATGGTGCTTTATGTGTGCCCATAAGGATTTTTATGAAGGACCTAAAGAGAAGACATCGTCATCACAATGGGAAAACTCAAGGAAAAGCAAACGCGTCGCGAGAAAATGAGAAAGGGGAGCAGTCACAGCTGTAACCACGACACGTCTCGACTCAGCATAAGCTACTGACAGCGAGCGATGTGTTCCTCTTCAACGCCATATATCTAATACTGCTGTTGTTGTGTTTGTTGTTAGTAAATCGTACATTTGTTGTTTATGGCGAAATGGCAAAAGAGGGAGCAAATGAATCCTGGCGACTGAGACATCAAATGAGAATGGTTGGTCGGTCGGTCGATTGGTTGGGTGGCAAATAAACTTTCGTTTCGCACATACTGACAGCAACTTTCAAACCAACCATAAATAAAAAACTTTTTCATTCCGACGACTGCGAAAACGGCGAATGACACGAAATACCGAAAGAAAAAATTCACGGTGAATGGTGAAAACCCCCATAAAGGAAAACTAGAGTTTTTTCCTCAACATTTTTTTTCTCACAAAAATACAATATTTGATTAATAAACGAAAATAATCAAAAAAAAATATATTAGTGGGAAAAAATTAATAGCCAAAATCGGGTAAATATCTAAAGTGCAGTGTTTAAATATTTGAAGCCCACAAAGCGGCATGGAATTTCCAAGATGGTCTTCGACAAAAAAAAAAAGAATCAGTGCTGACGAAAAAAAATCGTAACGAATAGTGAAAATTTTGGCTTGGTGTCTATGCGTGGAAAATGTTGAAAGGCTGGTCTGAGTGTTAGTGTGTTTGTGTCTGACTAAACGGGGATGCTTCTATTCATAGAAATTTTGGAAAATTTTTGATTTTTCTCACAATGAAAATATCCCAAAATTAGAAAAGTCTAGCTAGACTCTAGATCCCCTCTAACTCTGTATGTGCTTCATTTCCGGTAACAGGAAATGGGCGTTGGATCTAATCCCCAAAGGAGTCTAATGTTAAATATGTGAATGGAAAGAAAAATTCTATATCCAATTATGGAAATACAACCTAGAAATCAATAAGAACCATAATTCCATATTTCTCCAAAACGAAAAAAAAAAAAACAGTTTCCTATCGTCAAAGGGAGTGTTCCATCCATATGAAAATAAGAAGGGAAAAAACTAGAAAATCGAATTGAAAACTGGATAAGGAAAAAAAGTTCTTCACAGGACGACGACAAAGAAATTTTTGCAAACGACACACACTCATACATTCTTACGCACTCTTAGGCACAGACACGCATACACAGACAGGCTACACTCAGTACCAAGTAGCAGCCACCAACACTAGACCAAATACTCTTGTCTTCGCAATAGCATCAGTAGTCCTCAACGGTCGCGTTAAGCCTTATCGCCGCGAAAATGAAACATCGTCGCGGGTGGTGTACATAGAGAAAAACGAATATGAGTACAAAAAGTAAACGCAATCAATTACAAGCCCAAATACACAACCAACTAAAGTGTACTCCTTGTTGTTATCCTTGCACACGCAAATACACTCACTGGTACCAAAACACACACACACACCGCTCTATATAGCCAATACTCAACTAAAATCGCCGTTTGTTGGATGTTAGTGAGTGAGTAAAAACAAAATGAAATGACGGTAAAACAAAATAACAACAATCAGCCATACAACAACAAAAACAACAGTGATGATGATAACCACGGAATGTCAAATTGAATGAGAATCTACTACAAAAAAACGCTAAGAAGAAGAAGAAGAAGAGAAAATGAAAATAACAACAAACCCCACCAAAGAATTAAGTGAAGACAAATTAATTTCCTTCATTTTTCTCTCTCACTCGCTCGGTATCGAAATTGAAAATCCCATAAAAAAGTCTCTTTGTCTATTTTTCCTTATAGCTCTTTTCATACCCAGAGAATATTCCCAAGAAGGCAATAAGAATTCTATATGTGGTTATATCTGTTAAATTGAGAGGAAGAGTTCTCTCAATTAAAGCGAATTCAAAGAGACTGAGAGAGAGAGAGAGAGAGACGGTATGAGAGGCAAGCTTTGAGAATGGGTGTTTGCATAGGTAAACAAATCATCCTTTAGTGTTAGTGTGGCATATGTGAGTGCATGGACCACCCAAGGAAATCAGCCCCCAAAAATATGCTACGTTCTGCCACCAAAAAATTTGACAAACGAAAGTAAGCAAAGGCTATTTTTTGGCCACAAAATAATACCCAAAAATATCAACCCCCTCATATGACAAATACAACACATACACACACACACACGCACTAGCGACGAAAGAGAGATGAAAACAAACAAAAAATAAATAAATTGTGACAGACACAATTCACCACAATTGTCATTCGGCGAAGAGCAAAGGGAAAAAAGTGTACCGAAATTTATGTCTGCCACCAAAAAAAAAAACACAAGAGAGCGACAATGTTAGAGAGCAAGTGCATGTATACAATGAATAATCCTTAATAATATTTATTAACAACAATGCGAAAATCATAAAAAGTGATAAACAAAAACAAACAAAAATAAAAAGATGTGCAATTAAATCAATACCAATATACAAAAGAGCAAAGTGAAATCTATAAAAAATATATAAAACAAAAAACAACAAAAACAAGTGTCAAGATAAAAACCACAAATAACAACAACAAAAACAAAAACCGCATATCGGAATTGGTTGAAGTTCGATTAATGATGCACTGATTCATCTTTTATGTTTGGGTCAATTTAATAATAATTGATATCGTTAAATTGATATCAATAAATTGTCATTGTCAGGATTTTATTGAGAGTTTATCATTCCATACATTTGTGTTTTTTTGGTGGTCGAAAGGATGGATTCGCTTTGCAGAGGATATTTTAGGAAATTAAATTTCAAATTTGTCTCTAACGAATAATAAATAGAAGCCCACCTGCCTTTACTCATATAAAAATCAAAGAAATAAACTTTTTATGGGAACAATCTATTGACACTGAAAACACAGCATTACCGGTTCCAAAGAATTTTTCTTTACAATAATGATTTTGGTATTGATTCCGAAACAAGGAAGCGGAGATTTGATGTAGGGATACTTTCTCTTTTAAATTTGAGATATGCGTACTTGATTCTAGGAAACTTTAATTCATACGTTTTTATACCCTGCGCCACACTGTGGAACAGGGTATTATAAGTTAGTGCATATGTTTGTAACACCCAGAAGGAGACGAGATAGACACATGGTGTCTTTGGCAATAATGCTCAGGGTGGGCCCCTGAGTCGATATAACCATGTCCGTCTGTCCGTCCGTCTGTCTGTGAACACATATTTGTGATCAAAGTCTAGGTCGCAATTTAAGTCCAATCGCCTTCAAATTTGGCACATGTTCCTAATTTGGGTCAGAATAGAACCCTATTGATTTTGGAAGAAATCGGTTCAGATTTAGATATAGCTCCCATATATATCTATCGCCCGATATGCACTAATATGGACCCAGCAGCCAGAGGTTTATACCGATTTGCTTGAAATTTTGTACAAACATAACACTTAGTCGTATAGTCAAGTGTGCAAAAATCGGTTCAGATTTAGATATAGCTCCCATATATATCTTTCGCCCGATATGGACTTATATGGCCCCAGAAGCCAGATCTTTGGCCGAATTTGGTTGAAATTTTGCACTAGGAGTACAATTAGTAGTACAGTCAAGTGTTAAAAATTTGATTGAAATCGGTTCAGATTTAGATATAGCTCCCATATATATCTTTCGCCCGATATGGACTAATATGGTCCTAAAAGCCAGATTTTTGGTTGAAATTTTGCACAGGGAGTAGATTTAGCATTGTAGCTATGCGTGCCAAATTTGGTTGAAATTGATTCAGATTTAGATATAGCTCCCATATATATCTTTCGCCCGATATGCACTTATATGGACCCAGAAGCCAGAGTTTTACCCCGATTAGCTTGAAATTTTGCATAAGGAGTACAATTGTTAGTATAGTCATGTGTGCCAAATTTGATTGAAATCGGTTCAGATTCAGATATAGCTCCCATATATATTTTTCGCCCGATATGGACTTATATGGCCCCAGAAGCCAGAGTTTTGGCCCAGTTTGGTTGAAATTTTGCACTAGGAGTACAATTAGTAATATAGTCATGTATGCCAAATTTGATTGATATCGGTTCAGATTCAGATATAGCTCCCATATATATGTTTTTCTGATTTCGACAAAAATGGTCAAAATACCAACATTTTCCTCGTTAAATCGCCACTGCTTAGTCGAAAAGTTGTAAAAATGACTCTAATTTTCCTAAACTTCTAATACATATATATCGAGCGATAAATCATAAATAAAGTTTCCTTAAAATTGCTTCAGATTTAAATGTTTCACATATTTTTTACTAACGTTGTGTTCCACCCTAGTGCATTAGCCGACTTAAGTTTTGAGTCTATAGATTTTGTAGAAGTCTATCAAATTGTGTCCAGATCGAGTGATGTTTAAATGTATATATTTGGGACAAACCTTTATATATAGCACCCAACACATTTGACGGATGTGATATGGTATCGAAATTTTAGATCTACAAAGTGGTGCAGGGTATAATATAGTCGGCCCCGCCCGACTTTAGACTTTCCTTACTTGTTTTTTCTGTTTTTTTTTTTTACCAATTTTCAAGTGAAATCACTTAACTATAAGAACAAAGCAATTTCAATAAAAGGTTTATCGACCTTTGGACAAGGAAAAACAACTTAATACGTCTTCTATACTAAGTAAAATTCACATTTGTATTTTAAAGACATGAAATCTTTGGACTTACGACGATATTTTTTCAGTGAACACAAAAATCTACAACTAAACCCGAGCCATTAGAACGTCTTAGAATTTCTCCCTAATCAAAATTATATAATTTATATAGCATTTCACCTTCAAATGAAACCTTATTTAAAGCAAATACAAAATTTTTCAAATCAAATAAGACCTTTTCATTTCAACTGAAAAGTTTTTTTTTTTAATCGAATGGATCTCTAAAATCAAAGGAATTCTCTCTAATGAATGAATTGATAACTAGCCCACAAATTTTTTATCGAATAAATGGCTACATTTATTCTTTTTCGTTATAATATCTTTTTCGTTAAATAAAAATGTTACTCTCTTACATGTCCCTAAAATTTCTAAAATTCACTTCATAACAATAACTTATTGTAATATTTGAATATAACTTATTATAACATTAAATCTTAAATGAACACTGAATCTTTAAAGATACAACCAGAAAAAGTTCTTACGTCTTAAGATTTTGACAAATTTCTAAGAAATTAAGTCTGTTGCATTTAAGATTTTACAGCGCAGTCTTAAAAAATATGTAGTACTTCTATGTAAACTGAAACCAAAATTGAAAGAAAATTGATATTAAATTTTGCCCGATAATTCAAAAACCTAAGAATTGGAGAATAATTAATTTTTACCACTAATAAAAGGAATGCTCTATTATCTATGCTCTCCTATAATCAAATTGTTTAACAACAAGTGTATACAGTAGTAAGTTCGGCCGTTCCGAATCTTAAATACCCACCACCATGAATCAAATATAATAGTTTCCTTTGAAAACTCTTCGTCGGTGCGGGTATCTTGATAATATATGTACGATTTCAGGGGGTTAGATGACAGATATTGTCCCAAGCAGATCAATTCAACCAGTGCACCTCCCGAAGATAAATTTAAAGATTCTCCAGATTCTGGATTTATAAGGACCAATTTTGTTTGAATTCCAAAACATGAACCCGTACTCCCCAGTTTCGACACCCCTATTTGCGGTCTTAAAATACCTCTAGATTTTCAATTTCAAGCAAATCGGATAGAAAATACAGTTTCTAGACGCCCAAGAACCCAGCAAAAAAATTTGGAAGTTCTTCTTAAGGCACAACTTTAAAAGCACTTCTAAAAATGTCCTCCCAAAGGTGTTCTTTATTTTAACTGCACAGGAAGTTAGGTTAGGTTAGGTTAGGTTCAAGTAGGTTAAAAACAGATTAAAAATTACCAAAATATTGAAAAATCATTTAAATTTTGCCGAAAAAAATGCTAAATCCTTTCTAGAAAAATTGAAAATTTTTGAAAATATTTGATGTCAAACGTTCCAGACAAGTGTTATAATGCATTAAAAATCATAAAAAAATTTTAAAAATTATTTATTCGTCAAAATATAAATAAAATTTCTTTATTCACATCCAAATCACTGGATTCGCATCACACCTTAAGAAGTGATGCAAATTCAGTGCAACGGCTGCTGAAATGGTGGACATCCGTCCTATGACAAGCTCGTGTTAAAATCATCGCTTCTACTCCAAGTTTGCACCACTTCCGGATCCAAAAAGAACATTTTCACTACTTTTTTGGCGACGCTTTTTTTGCTGGGAAGTAATATCGGGAGATCGGTCTATATGAGGGCTATACCAAAACATGAACCGATACTCCCCATTTTTGGCACACCTCTTTATAGTCCTAAAATACCTCTAGATTTCCAATTTCAGACGAATTGGATAAAAACTACGGTTTCTATAAGCTGAAGACCCCTAATCGAGATGTCGGTTTATATGGGGAATATATCAAAACCTGGACCGATATAGCCCATCTTCGAACTTGACCTGCCTGCAGACAAAAGGCGAGTTTGTGCAAATTTTCAGCACGATTGCTTCATTATTGAAGACTGTAGCGTGATTACAACAGACAGACAGACAGACTGACATGGTTATCGTCTTAGAATTTCTCCCTGATCAAGAATATATATACTTTATATAGTCGGAAATCGATATTTCGTTGTGTTACAAACGGAATGACAAACTTATTATATCCGTCACCATTCTATGGTTGTGGGTATAAAAACTTATGGCGATTTCGATTGGTAAAAAAGTGCAACATTCTCCAAATTGACTGCAAAATATGAATGACACTTTCATAGCTTTTGGATCCTGTATTCCTTCCAATATCATGAATTAATAATAACTTTGGATTGACACTATCATTTGGGCGAAAATACAATGAGGAAAAAAGTAGTGTAACACCAGGGCAACATATTTTTTTGCGAAACGAAAACGCCCTTAGTTTAATGCGCACTGTATCTTTTAAGATACAACCACTATTTTTGCAAAAAAATAAAACAAATGTTACAGATGTTATTTTTTACAATTTTGAATATTATATTTTTATACCCTGCGCCACACTGTGGAACAGGGTATTATAAGTTAGTGCATATGTTTGCAACACCCAGAAGGAGACGAGATAGGCACATGGTGTCTTTGGCAAAAATGCTCAGGGTGGGCTCCTGAGTCGATATAGGCATGTCCGTCTGTGTGTCTGTCCATGAACACATTTTTGTAATCAATCGTAGTTTTAGTCCAATCGACTTCAAATTTGGCACAAGTATGTGTTTTGACGCAGAATAGAACACTCAAAAAAAAGTGAACTCTCTATTTCACTAAAGCCAATTTAACTTTATATTAGTTCATAGAATCATTATGTTTGGAAAAAGTTTACTTTACTCAAATAATTTTTTGCGTACGTTAGTTAAATGAACTAAAACACAGGAAAAAATTATACAAAAATAAAGCATAAAGGTTTCCTAATTTCGTATTTCTCACAAAATAGTTCATTATTTCCTTAAATTTGTAAATTTTACCAAAAATGTGTCCATCATGAACTTCGTATGGCACTAAAGACATTCTTGCAATTTTGAACTCCAAGATTTCTCTTAAAACTAGAAAATTTTCTTTAACAAGTGCAAAAACTTAGTTATGTCTAATAAATTTTCTTGAATTTGTCGAAAAATATTTACTTATTTTTACCATATCGGAGTGATGCCAGCGCTTGTAATACTATTTAGTTAAAATTTTCTAAAAAAATTCAAAATTTTCTAAAATTAATCGAAAGTTATCTTTCCTGGTGGGTTCACTGTTTTTTCAGTGAACCCTATTGATTTTGGAAGAAATCGGTTCAGATTTAGATATAGCTCCCATATATATATATTTCGCCCGAGATGGACTTATATGGCCCCAGAAGCCAGAGTTTCACCCTAATTCGCTTAAAATTTTACACAAGAAGAACAATTAGTACTATAGTCAAGTGTGCCAAATTTTATTGAAATCGGTTCAGATTTAGATATAGCTCCCATATATATCTTTCGACCGATATGGACTAATACAGTCCCAGAAGCCAATTTTGTTGAAATTTTGCCAAATTTTATTGAAACCGGTTCAGATTTAGATATAGCTCCCATATATATCGTTCGCCCGATTTACACTCATATGACCACAGTGGTCAATCTTTTACTCCGATTTAATTGAAATTTTGCACAGGGAGTAGAATTAGCATTGTAGCTATGCGTGCCAAATTTGGTTGAAATCGGTTCAGATTGTGTTCCACCCTAGTGCATGAGACGACTTAAATTTTGAGTCTATAGATTTTGTAGAAGTCTATCAAATTCTGTCCAGATCGAGTGATATTTAAATGTATGTATTTGGGATAAACCTTTATAAAGGGTGATTCTTTTGAGGTTAGGATTTTCATGCATTAGTATTTGACAGATCACGTGGGATTTCAGACATGGTGTCAAAGAGAAAGATGCTCAGTATGCTTTGACATTTCATCATGAATAGACTTACGATCTGCCACAACGTCGAATTTTCAGTGAATGGGCCCTAGAAAAGTTGGCAGAAAATCCGCTTTTTTATCGACAAATTTTGTTCAGCGATGAGGCTCATTTCTGGTTGAATGGCTACGTAAATAAGCAAAATTGCCGCATTTGGAGTGAAGAGCAACCAGAAGCCGTTCAAGAACTGCCCATGCATCCCGAAAAATGCACTGTTTGGTGTGGTTTGTACGCTGGTGGAATCATTGGACCGTATTTTTTCAAAGATGCTGTTGGACGCAACGTTACGGTGAATGGCGATCGCTATCGTTCGATGCTAACAAACTTTTTGTTGCCAAAAATGGAAGAACTGAACTTGGTTGACATGTGGTTTCAACAAGATGGCGCTACATGCCACACAGCTCGCGATTCTATGGCCATTTTGAGGGAAAACTTCGGAGAACAATTCATCTCAAGAAATGGACCGGTAAGTTGGCCACCAAGATCATGCGATTTGACGCCTTTAGACTATTTTTTGTGGGGCTACGTCAAGTCTAAAGTCTACAGAAATAAGCCAGCAACTATTCCAGCTTTGGAAGACAACATTTCCGAAGAAATTCGGGCTATTCCGGCCGAAATGCTCGAAAAAGTTGCCCAAAATTGGACTTTCCGAATGGACCACCTAAGACGCAGCCGCGGTCAACATTTAAATGAAATTATCTTCAAAAAGTAAATGTCATGGACCAATCTAACGTTTCAAATAAAGAACCGATGAGATTTTGCAAATTTTATGCGTTTTTTTTTTTTAAAAAAGTTATCAAGCTCTTAACAAATCACCCTTTATATAGCCCCCAACACATTTGACGGATGTGATATGGTATCGAAAATTTAGATCTACAAAGTGGTGCAGGGTATAATATAGTCGGCCCCGCCCGACTTTAGACTTTCCTTACTTGTTTTAAATTAAAATGATGATAAATATGTACAAACGCAAAAATCAGTAACTGATATTAAAAGTCCTGACTCTTAAAAGCGATATTATGGAAGGTGTTTCTCGCTTAGCTAAGAAGACGCCTTCAGAAATAGAACTTGTATTTCAAGATTTCATTTTGAAGAAGTTTTTTACTTAAAGCATTACATAATTTATACTTGAGTAGAGATTTAATTTGGAATTTTAATTTGTGGTTGACACGTTTACGAAGGTTAACACTAAACGCTAAACTTAAATTGCGTCTTTATTATATCCTTTGTGCAGTTCTCTGCTACTTTGGCTCGCGATAAATACCTAAATCATTAGTAGAATAGTTTCCCAATTTTTGCTGCAATATTCTGCACTGAAAAGAATATTGACCTAATGTGAAAGATTATGCAACTTCAATTGTAGGACACGCACTTTACACAAAACATAGGACAACTTTCTTCAAAATAAAAAAAAAAATAATTAAAATAAGTTCCAGTCTTTCTTTTAAAAATTAAATTTCGATAAATGAATTCTATAACTTTATTTTATAGAGCATAGATTTAAAGCCACATAACTCTATTCTGCTTTATTTTAAGGAAGCGACATCTTTGGCTCGGACCAATACCGAAATCATTTAAGGAAGGTTAAGATCTCTTTTAGGGTGGTAACAACACTAAAAAACGAGGTTTACTTGAATTGAAAGATTTTGACCTTCCTTTAAGGATTTTGGTATTGATTCCAAGCCACAGATACTGATTCTTTAACCCATTACATTCATTTATATATTTACACTTAACTTCAGTTAAAAAATATAAAAAGAAAAAACCAAAACAGAACAAAACGAATCGTTGCCTAATTTCATTTATAAGTTATGCGATATTAAACATTGGCAATTTTCTATACTCAAGCGAGTACAATGGCAGGTAATGGGTTAAAATATAGACATTTTTTGTGAACTGTATAACTTTGAATCTAGGTCTACAAAACTAAGATTAAGATGCAGATCTCATTTTCGAAATTTTCGTTCTCTTTGTGCGAAATGTCAGTCCAATTTATAACAGATATTGCAAAGCAAAAAATGTATTGTTAATCTAAAAGAAACAAAAAATAAAGATAAAATAAAGGTGAAATATCCTCAAAATAAGTATTAGCGTACATTTGAAGCTTTTTTGTCTTTAATCCAAAGATTCAATAACCCAGTTAATTTAAAGATTCTTTAAATCAAAAAGGTTTTTTTTTATTTTAGAAGAAATTTGCCTTACTCCAAGGTCGTACGACTTTTACGGAGGGATGCAAATTTCAATGATTCGTGTCCAACATTTGAAAAACATAATTTTTAAAATGAAGATTGTGAGCTGTCGTTCAATCAATTTTTTTTTAAAGAAATTTGTTCTTAATATTGTGTAAATTCCGTATTCTATAATGTAGGTTGCATAGTCTTTTGTATTAAGTCAATATTTTTTCATAGAAATAAAATTTTGACAAAATTTTCTATAGAAATAAAATTGTGGTAGATTATTTTTGGCTTGAGGGTCAACCATGATTATGAACCGATATGGACCAATTTGTGTATGATTGGGGATCGGCTATATATAACAATGGACTGAATAGTCTAAGTGAGTCTGAAACTTAATCGAGCTGCCACTTTAACCTAACCTAACTATAGACCGATATGGACCAATTTTGGTATGGTTGTTAGCGGCCATATACTAACACCACTTTCCAAATTTGAACCGGATCGGATGAATTTTGCTTCTCTTAGAGGCTCCGCAAGCCCATCTGGGGATCGGTTTATATGTGGGCTATATATAATTATGAAACGATATGGACTAATTATGGCATGGTTGTTAGATACCATATACTAACACCACGTTCCAAATTTGAACCGGATCGGATGAATTTTGTTCCTCCAAGAGGCTCCGGAGGTCAAATCTGGAGAACGGTTTATATGGGGGCTATATATAATTATGGACCGATATGGATTAATTCTGGCATGGTTGTTAGATACCATATACTAGGTTAGGTTAGGTTAGGTGGCAGCCCGATGTATCAGGCTCACTTAGACTATTCAGTCCATTGTGATACCAAATTGGTGAACTTCTCTCTTATCACTGAGTGCTGCCCGATTCCATGTTAAGCTCAATGACAAGGGACCTCCTTTTTATAGCCGAGTCCGAACGGCGTTCCACATTGCGGTGAAACCACTTAGAAAAGCTTTAAAACCCTCAGAAATGTCACCAGCATTACTGAGGTGGGATAATCCACCGCTGAAAAACTTTTTGGTGTTCGGTCGAAGCAGGAATCGAACCCACGACCTTGTGTATGCAAGGCGGGCATGCTAACCATTGCACCACGGTGGCTCCCTATACCATATACTAACACCATGTTCCAAATTTCAACCGGATCGGATGAAATTTGCTTCTCTTAGAGGCTCCGCAAGCCAAATCTGGGGGGTCCGTTTATATGGGTGCTATATATAATTATGGACCGATATGGACTAATTCTGGCATGGTTGGTAGATACCATATACTAACACATGTTCCAAATTTCAACCGGATCGGATAAAATTTGCTTCTCTTAGAGGCTCCGCAAGCCAAATCTGGGGATCGGTTTATATGGACGCTATATATAAATATGAACCGAACACCACGTTCCAAGTTTTAACCGGATCGGGTGAATTTTGCTCTTCTAAGGGGCTCCGGAGGTCAAATCTGGGGATCGGTTTATATGGGGGCTATATATAATTATGGACCGATGTGCAATTTTTGTGTGGTTGTTAGAGACCATATACCAACACTATGTTATAAATTTCAGCCGGATCGGATGAAATATGCTTCTCTTAGAGGCTCCGCAAGCCAAATCTGGGGATCGGGTTATATCGGGGTTATATGTAAAAGTGGACCGATATGGCCCATTTGTAATACCATCCAATCTACATCAATCAACAACTACTTGTGCCAAGTTTCAATTCGATAGCTTGTTTCGTTCGGAAGTTAGCGTGATGTCAACAGACGGACGGACGGACGGACATGCTCAGAATTTCACCACAACCCAGAATATATATACTTTATGGGGTCTTAGAGCAATATTTCGATGTGTTATAAACGGAATGACAAAGTTAATACACCTCCCATCCTATGGTGGAGGGTATAAAAAGCAAACACGTCGAATGGAAATAGGTTTGGGATTTCGAACTCGTTACGATCAAAGAATATTTGTTTAATGCAGCGAAACCTCTCACACCTTTACACTCTGAAAAGCCGACATCTCTCCAATTTGCACAAATTATGTGCACCTCCCAAATATGAAAAAAAAACGTTGGGGATCGTGGGTGTCCCTGTCAGAGATGTTTCGCTGTAGTTTAACTTTTTCACATTGTATCCAAATGAAAATAAAACACAAATGATTTGGAATGTTACACTCATAGAAAAAAGTCTGCAAAAAATAGCAGTTGGTGGTGTTTGATAAGATTTTAAACAATTTGTAAAACAGTTAAAATTTTTACCCAAGAGATGGAACTGATGATAAGATATCTGAGTGGCAAGATATCTTCAAAGATCGTTTGTTTGCCGTTATAATTTAATTTAAAAAAAAATCCAGTTTTTTAAGAAAGATATATTCTAAATATATTGTTTTTATTTGGGTTACACTAGCCTCAGGTGTAACATTTTTTTACAGCCAAATTAGAAAACTGTTTAAGGATAATTGAGCAAACATTGACTGTTTCCCTTTTTCAGCAGACTTTTTAGCAGATTTGATTTTTCTGTTAGGTCTAACTAACAAAGTTCTTTGAGTGTAAAACAATTAAATTCATCTTTCGTTTTTTTATATAACATCCATTTAATTTCTAGAATGAAATCGAATCAAAGAAAATTATAAAGTTAACCAGTGTATACGATTTCCCGTACGGTGAAACGGATAAAATTGTGATAATAACTCTGCCAAAAGAGATACGAAATGTCCAAGTCGAACGCCGATTTTAGTGCGTTCGACTTTAATGATAGCTCCGATAATTCCGATGTTGAAACACGTGGCCCTTTTCTGAGTCGTGTCGGTCTAAATAGTGGCAGTGCGAAGAGCAGCAATCTTGGTCATACCAATGGCAATGGCAGTAAATCCAACAATAGCTCCAACAACAGCAACAACTCAGGCGCACATAGCAATCAACATAATAACAACAACACCAGCAACAACAATTCTCAAAAACTGAATTCCAATCATTTATCCAGTAGTGCTTCCAATAGCAGTGCTTCAAGCAGTGAAGATGAAGCTGATCCTAATGATGAGGAACATAATGCAACTGAAAATCAAAGGCAACAACAGCAACAACAAAAACAACAACAGCAGCAGCAACATCAACAGCTGCAACAACAACAACACCAACAATTGCACGAGGTCATTAATGGTGGAGGGCGCATTAATAATCCTCCTGATGATGAGGATAATAACAGCAATAGCAGCACAAGCAGTACTAGCTCCAGTGGTAGTAGTACCAATGATGAGACCAGAGGCAATACAGAAGTCACCGGAGGCAATATTGGCAATGCCAATGGCTCCAATGTTCAACAGTCGCATAATTCAGAGGCCTTGTTAATGGCCGCCATGGGCACTAACGGTGGTGGGGGTGGTGGTAGTGCCCAGCAGCAGTCACAACAACCGCCTTCCATTGGACAAACATCAGCCCTAAATGCCCCCTCATGCACATCGTCCCAAGGTTCACAATCGCAATCAAGCCAACAGCATACCGCGAACGGTCTGTCAGATCACACTTCGGCCACGGCCAATATTGATGGCAATGCCCGCGATGGTAGTGGCGCCACCCACCTTGATGGTTTAGCCTCTGGTCTGGCTAATGAATCGAACACCACCCCGCTCTACAATACCAACAACAGCAATTGCAATGTGAATAGTTTGCTGGAATCGACACTAGCTGCCGCTGCTAACAATCACAGCCAGAATAATGGTCACTCCAATGCCAGTAATAGCAACTGTAACGAAATCATTCGGAGCAGTAGTAGTGCCAGTTTAAGCAATGCTGGCAGTCATGCTGGCCTAAGTGCAATCACAGGTTTAGGTCTTGGTGTTGGTAGTGGTGGTGGTGGCTGCGGTGCCGGTGGTGGACTAGGTCTAAGTGGAATTGGTGGTGGTTCGAATAGTGGTGCTGGAGGTCTTGGAGGAGCCAATGGAGGGGGCCTAGGTGGTGGTAGTCTTAGTGGGCCACCAACCTCTGGCAATGCTGCTAGTCTTGCTCATGCAGCTGCCGAACGCAAGAAATATCGCCATCAAAATTTCAGCAAAAACATCTACATTGGCACAAAGAATGCCGAGAAATGGGAGTATATGCGTACGCGTCTTCAGTTCAAGAACGATGTGGAATTTGTGGCGTATCTTCTAAATTTGGCTGACAATGATCCGGAACGATTGGCAAAGTAAGTACAGGCTCTTGGGTATTGTATATCATAAATAGATATTATAGATTTTTCCACTTCCTTTCCTACACCAATCATTACATTACATTGAATTGATTGAAAAATTTATTGAATTAAATAAGTACCAAATTCTCAGAATATGTTTTAGACTGAGTCTCAGTTATTTTAAAAATTATTTCTTTAAATCAAAAATGTTTTTCTTTACTTTAAAGAAAATTCTCCTCGCTTCAAAGACATGCGACCTTAACGGAGGGCCGTAAATTTCTAAATATTTGTAGACACAAGTCTAAAAGACAAAGTCGAGTTTTTGTAATATTCGAAGTCGACTAATCGGCTCTACATTTTTTGCAAACTTAGTTGCTGACTAATCGACTTTAAAAAAATCAAATTTTAATTAAAAAGGCAATTAGATTTAGACCCTTTGGTGTTGAGATAGGGATGAAAATTCAAAAATCGATTTTTAAAGCTTGAAAAGTGGAAAGTTCAATATTCCAAAGCAGACTTATCGAAATGTTTTAAAAGTCAAATAGTCGACCTTACAATGCCTATGCTGAGAACTCATCAAAAAATCGAAATCCGCGACTGCAAAATTCGATATATATTCTTGATCAGGGAGACTTTCTAAGACGATATAGCCATGTCCGATTCGTGTTTTGTTTGCTGGCAGATTAAGTTCGAAGATGGGTCCGTGTTTTTATATATCCCCCCATAGGTTAGCTTCAGTATAGTGGCAGCCCGCTTTGTCAGTCCGTTGTGATGCCTCAGTGTTGAACTTATCTCTTATTACTGAGGGCTGCTGATTCTATGTTTAGCTCGACGACAAGGGACACTCAGAAATAACACCAGCATTATTGAGAGCGGATAAACCACCGCTGAAAAACTTTTTGGTGTTTGGTCGAAACTGGTAATGACCCTTTGTATGTAAGTCGGGCATGCTAATCATTGCAGCACGGTGCCTCGCATATAAACCAACCCCCTATTTGTAAGTTTCATCCGATTTTTGTAAAATTGGTGTATATCGGTCCATGTTTGTTATAGCCCCCATATAAAGGGTGATACGGTCAAAATTTGCTCAAGGGAAAACGCGTGTAAATCGGTGAAATCGTTTATTTAAAAAATCAAATTAAATTTCTTTTTCAAGTTCAATTAGTATAAAATTCAGGAAAAATATTCAGTTAGGCTTTCGCTTTTCCAAATCCGAATTACCGGGCCTCACGCTTGAAAGCCAGTTTGCCTTGAACTGCCGCTCGCCCTTAGCAGTTTTTTGGTCTTCTTTAGGTTCCGCTTGACAATAGCCCAGTATTTCTCAATTGGGCGGAGCTCTGGCGTGTTGGGAGGGTTCTTGTCCTTGGGAACCACCTGCACGTTGTTGGCGGCGTACCACTCCATGGCCTTTTTACCGTAATGGCAAGATGCCAAATCCGGCCAAAACAGTACGGAACAACCGTGTTTCTTCAGGAAAGGCTCTTTCACGTAAATTTCTTGGTTGACAGTCCCGAAAGCTATGAAAATGCTGCTTTTCAAGCCACAGGTACAGATGGCTTCTCAAACCAGATATTTCTTTGCGAACTTTGACAGTTTTATGTGCTTGAAAATATCTGCTACCTTTTCCCTTCCTTTTGCCGTATAAAACTCCTGTCCCGGAAGCTGCTTGTAGTCGGCTTTGACGTAGGTTTCGTCGTCCATTACCACGCAGTCAAACTTCGTCAGCATCGTCGTGTACAGCCTCCGGGATCGCGCTTTGGCCGTCGTATTTTGTTTATCATCGCGATTTGGAGTCACTACCTTCTTGTAAGTCGATATTCCAGCTCGTTTTTTGGCTCGATGCACGGTTGTAGACGATACACCCAGCTTATTTGCGGCATCTCGGAGAGAGAGGTGGGGGTTTCGCTTGAAACTACCGGCAACTCTCTTTGTCGTCTCAGCGGCTTCCGGTTTTCGATTTCCCCCCGATCAAGACTTCCTGGCTGTCGACAAACGTTCCCCAAACACTTTAATTACATTTGTAACGGTTGATTTGGCAACTTTTAGCGATTATGCCAGCTTTGCGTGCGAGTAGCTCGGATTTTCACGATGCGCGAGCAAAATTTTGATACGCTGCTCTTCTTGCTTGGACGGCATTTTGACAACTGAAGAGTGAATTCCAAAATCAAAATAGGAGCAACATTCTACACACACACACCTTCAAAATGAGGGGTGTTCAGGTTTTTTAAATGCAAAATTGAAAGAAATACGTCAAGTTTATATTGACCAAATTTTGACCGTATCACCCTTTAGAACGATATCTTGATTTGAGTTCTTGGGCTTCTAGAAGCCGCGATTGTAATACGATTTTCCTGAAAATATACATCTAAGGGAATTTTAGATTCGAAAGTAGATGTACTGAATTTGGTGTGTATCGATCCAATTTATTGGTAGAGGCTCCATATAAGCCGATCTTCCAATTTGATTTCTTTGGCTTCTAGAACCCTTAACTTTTATTAGATTTAAGAGGCTCCGGAAGTCAAATCTGTGGATCGATTTATATGGGGGCTATATATAATTATGGAGCGATATGGACCACTTTTTGCACGGTTGTTAGAAAGCATATGCGTGAAATTTCAACCACATCAGATTAAATTTGCTCTTCCAAGAGGACGGGGACCATAATTAAAACAGGTCCTATATGGCCCATTTGCAATTCAACATGTGGAGAAAATTCAAAGAAAAAGTGAAAAATAACAACATTCCACCATTCCGGATACTTGGCTTGGATATGGGTCCGTTTGATGTGGATCATTGTCGCACAGTTTTCGATGCAGCAAATATACATGGATTGCTTCACAAGCCTTGTAAATTACACGCTCCATGTTCCATAGTGATGGCAATGACTATGGCGACAATAATGATGACGCTAGCAAGGCAAAGGTGCACAGTGGTAACTCGGACTACTATACTATACTCAAAAGACCATATGGGCATCTGGAAATCGAAATACGAGCATTATCCGCCGTCCGCATAACAGTTTTATTAGTCCAGTGATGTCGTCATACAACTTTTCGAGACAAATGTACACCATTCGAATAGGATCGAAGTTTGGATACGTTATAAGAATCCATTCAGATACATACAATTTGTACGAATCAAAGTATAGTTCAAACGTTGTATAAGTTATAATCTGTAGATCACAACCTTCGAAGCGAAATATTCTCGTCCTCCGAGTAGTACATTATAGGGTGCAAAAGTCAACAATCGAATTTTTGGCTAATAGAAAGTCAAAGCAGACTATTTAGGGGCTCTATATTTGGCTCAAATATTTGTTTTAGACCACAATAGATTCTTATAAAATTTGGTAAGAATAGAGAAAGATTGAGATATAGCTGTCATATACATATATTTTACATCAGAAACTAATCCATAATTTAAACCCGATATACTTTAAATTTTGCATAAATATTTGTGCGAAATTTCTCGATTTAATCCATATAACTATCCGGCAACATAAATCGGAAGTTGTACCACAAAGATCGAACACAAGATCGAAAGATCCTCCATCCGATCAGAGAAAATCAATTAAAAAGAAAAAGACAATGAAATTAAAATAAAAAATTTCGCTTCATCATCGATTTCAACCTGTGCCGTTACCCGGCAAGGTTAGGTTAGGTGGCAGCCCGATGTATCGGGCTCACTAAGACTATTCAGTCCATTGTGATACCTCATTGGTGAACTTCTCTCTTATCACTGAGTGCTGCCCGATTCCATGTTAAGCTCAATGACAAGGGACCTCCTTTTTATAGCCGAGTCCGAACGGCGTTCCACATTGCAGTGAAACCACTTAGAGAAGCTTTGAAACCCTCAGAAATGTCACCAGCATTACTGGTGACATTCCGCTGAAAAGCTTTTTGGTGTTCGGTCGAAACAGGAATCGAACCCATGACCAAGGCGGGCATGCTAACCATTGCACAACGGTGGCTCCCAATGTGGGTCCTATGTTTAATAAATTAAATTATGATATAAATACCCATCACAATATGAGCAGATACTAACATTCTTCATTATATGTATTTAAAAACAAGTAACGAAAGTTCGAAGTTGGACGGGGCTCATTGTGGTATACCCTTCAACACCTTCAATTATTGATACCATCTCAAATCCTTCAAAATTTTGTCCGACTTCTACAAAATCACTAGACTTAAGATTTAAATCGGCCAATGCCTTGGTGCAGGGTACAAATATGGGAAATATTTATCAATTTTTAGATACGTATTAGAAATATAGGAAAATTTTAGTCAATTATACCAGTTTTCGGCTTAGCAGTGCCGATGTTACAAGGAAAATGTGGGTATCTTGGCCATTTTTACCCAAATCGGAATTCGACATATATGGGGGCTTTGTCCAAATCTGAGCTGATTTTGACCAAATTTGGCACACATTTCTAAAATGCTAATTGTACTCTCTGTCCAAAATTTCAAGTAAATCGGAGTAAAATTTTTACCTACGAAAATCATAGGAGTCTAAATCGGGCGAACGATATATGGGGGAGCTATATCTAAATCTGAACCGATTTCAACCAAATTTGGCATGCATAGTCAAAATTTTAATTTTACTCCCTGTGCAAAATTTCAAGTACATTGGATTAAAACTCTAGCTGGAGCCATATACCATAAGTGCATATCGGGCGAAAGATATATATGGGAGTTATATATGCACACAGAGAAGGAATATGATCACCTCAAACATGTTTCAAGAGCATAATGTTATTTTTGCACGGTGACCATGCTACATGTTTATCGCAAAAATGTTGTTGTTTCGCCAAACATAACATGTTTTCCGAAAACATATACATAATTTCCGAAAAAATAACATGGTTGCAATAAAAATGTTACATGGTCACCATCCAAAAATGACATTTTGCTCTTGACACATATTTTAGGTGATCATCACAATGGACTGAATAGTCTAAGTGAGCCTGAATCTTAATCGGGCTACCACTTTAACCTAGGTGATCATATTCCTTCTCTGGGTGTGGATCTAAACTGATTGTGACCAAATTTGGAGTGCATAATTAGACTCTTAATTCTACTACCTCTGTTGTCCTAAATCGGAGAACAATTTCGGCCTCTGTAGTCATAGGAATGTAAATCGGGCAAAAGATTATCAAAATCTGAACCAACTTTAGTCACACTTGACTGCACTATAAAATCAGTAAGAAATAAAATTTTGACCAAATTTTCTATAGTAATAAAATTTTGAGAAAATGTTCCATAGAAATAAAATTTTGACATAATTTTCTATAGAAAAAAATGACAAAATTTTTTATAGAAAAAAAAAAATTGACAAAATTTTGTATAGAAAAAAATTACAAAATTTTCTGTAGAAATAAAATTTTGACATTTTCAATAGGAATAAAATTTTGACAAAATTTTCTATAGAAGTAAAATTGTGACAAAATTTTCTTAAAATAAAAAAAAAATAAAATAAAATCGTTGGTTCGAAATAATTCAAACAAATTTTTATGGTGGGGGGCTTTAAAGTGGATTTATTCCCATCTGTCCAATTCCCATCTAGTCTAACATTCTAGGAAACATAAAATAATTTCCATAATTGGAGGTTGCGTTTCGTTTACAGTCATACCGTACATTGTCGAATGAATAACACAACGGAATCTAATTTACATAAAAACTTTTTTAGTTACAAAAATGTGCAGTGTTTAAAAAAAAATAGATAAGCTGGAGTCGGAGTCGAGCAAAATTTTTACGACTCCGATTCCAGCAAAATCTTCAGACTCCGACTCCACAGCCCTGGTTTAAACAGAGTACGAATTAATAAAATGGTACAAATTATGTGATTAAAAATTAAGTGTCGGCTGTTGAAATGGTGGACATCCGTCCTATAATAAGCCCAAGTAAAATTCATTGCTTCTACCCCAATTTTGCACCACTTCCAGATGCAAAAAGGACATTTTCACAACTTTTTTGCGACGCTTTTTTGCTGGGTAGGCATTTGCACTTCCATGTAAGTTCCTTTGAGAAGGTAGTACTATCGATATGTGCACTGAAAAAAGCATGTCCTGTTCCAAAGATTTTGTCTTCACACTAATGATTTTGGCATTGATTCCGAACCAAAGAAGCCCAGTTTAGGACACAATTTCCTTTTAAATTAGAGTTTCTCGTACTTGATTCTTGATACGAAATAAATTGTAATTTTTCGTTTTTACAGCTTTCTTCTGCATATTCTGCCAAAGTCTTTTAAAAACGTGATAACGACAACTTAAATTTCCAAATTCAGACTTTACTTCCAGTAGAAATTATGTTTTATTTATTTATTATATAAATAAATAGAAATTATGTTTCAAGTAAAAATATCTTTAAATCAAAGTGTTGAGAAATATGTCCTACTTTTGAACACTTTTTTTCTTTGTAATCAAGATGCAAAAAGACAACAAATTTAAAGATGATTTCATTAATTTTAATGAATTTTTCTGAATTATTAAAGTCAAGTTGACCTTAGTCAAAAAAAAATTCTTTCCTATTATGATATCCATTTTAAAATGGAATCTCTTAAATATAAGAACAAAACGACTTCATTGAAAAATTTATCGACTTTTGAACAAGGAAAAAACTTTATATCGGAGAAATTCGTCTTCTCTGCTAAGCAAAATTCGCGTTCTTATTTTAAGTTCATGGTGGCTTTTGGCCTCACGACAATATTTTTTTCAGTGTGATTAATTAACAAATCGGAAAAGTTTGGGAAGGAGATGTTGTTTTTATCCCTAGGACAATAACATATACAAACCCTCCCATCTCTGAATCTATAAGCAATTCGGCACTCCAACTGCTGACTGAAAGGTTGACCGGATTGATGAGGTGGATGACCCAATACGGCTGATGATGTTTATACTAGGATAAGTCGCTTAGATACGTTAGGTAAGGTATAATGACAGCCCGCGAGTTATTGTGATACCACAGTGATAAACTTCTCAATTAGTTCTGATCGGAATAGAAGTTATGCCTTGTTCCTGTATATTGAACGAAACCCCATACGAAAGAAAGACAGTACCCCATGTCCCGAAATTCGGAATCGCAAGAATTTACTTCTCTCACAGCGTCAAAATAGGGATACTCGCGGATTTAAATTCAATTCTAATTTGATCTTCTCATTAAGGAGAACTATATTGCCAATTTTTACGTTTGTACGTATTAGGATTAAGAAAATATCGGGAAAACGAAAATTTTACGATTTGCGATCCCGAATATCGAAACATGAGGGAGTCACTAGAATTCGAATGAATTTGGGGTTTCCTATTTTTGAAAGTATCTTTTGTATGCACGCAAAGAAAAAAAAAACGTTTGGAAAACGTGTACCGAAAACGTTTTTCTTTTGTTAGAGTTTTTCGAATTGCTTCGAAAAGTATACACTTTTATCACCAAAAAAAACGTTTGTTACAAAATGTTTATTTTTTAATAAAAAGAGTTATTTTTGAACCAACAACACAGTCCATTTCGTTTATATCAAACACTGTTCTTTTCTGACTTTAGGTTTTTAATAAGACACATTTTACAGTTCATAGTAAAAATTTAATATAGTAGAATGTAATGTTGAACATTTTTTCGGAATCTTCCGACCATATCTGGAATATATGTAAAAAAAAAAACTTTGGTCGAAGCAGGGATCGAACCCACGACCCTTGGCATGCAAGTCGGACGTAGCAACTACTGCTCCACGGTGCCCAACTAAATGTATTTTTCTGTTAAATAAACTTTGTTTAATCGGCTCGTGGGCGCCGCAAGCTATGCAATATAAATATAACTTATATGGGTAATTGTCTATTGATGACAATAACGGCTACGTAGCTCAGTGGATAGTGTGTTGGCTTACAAATTGCATGGTCCGCGGTTCGATTCTCCGTCCAGGCGAAAGGTAAAAAAATTTTAAAAATTTATAAAATCGTATAATTTCTTCTAAAGGGTGATTTGTTAAGAGCTTGATAACTTTTTTTTAAAAAAAACGCATAAAATTTGCAAAATCTCATCGGTTCTTTATTTGAAACGTTAGATTGGTCCATGACATTTACTTTTTGAAGATAATTTCATTTAAATGTTGACCGCGGCTGCGTCTTAGGTGGTCCATTCGGAAAGTCCAATTTTGGGCAACTTTTTCAAGCATTTCGGCCGGAATAGCCCGAATTTCTTCGGAAATGTTGTCTTTCCAAAGCTGGAATAGTTGCTGGCTTATTTCTGTAGACTTTAGACTTGACGTAGCCCCACAAAAAATAGTCTAAAGGCGTCAAATCGCATGATCTTGGTGGCCAACTTACCGGTCCATTTCTTGAGATGAATTGTTCTCCGAAGTTTTCCCTCAAAATGGCCATAGAATCGCGAGCTGTGTGGCATGTAGCGCCATCTTGTTGAAACCACATGTCAACCAAGTTCAGTTCTTCCATTTTTGGCAACAAAAAGTTTGTTAGCATCGAACGATAGCGATCGCCATTCACCGTAACGTTGCGTCCAACAGCATCTTTGAAAAAATACGGTCCAATGATTCCACCAGCGTACAAACCACACCAAACAGTGCATTTTTCGGGATGCATGGGCAGTTCTTGAACGGCTTCTGGTTGCTCTTCACTCCAAATGCGGCAATTTTGCTTATTTACGTAGCCATTCAACCAGAAATGAGCCTCATCGCTGAACAAAATTTGTCGATAAAAAAGCGGATTTTCTGCCAACTTTTCTAGGGCCCATTCACTGAAAATTCGACGTTGTGGCTCGTTAGTAAGTCTATTCATGATGAAATGTCAAAGCATACTGAGCATCTTTCTCTTTGACACCATGTCTGAAATCCCACGTGATCTGTCAAATACTAATGCATGAAAATCCTAACCTCAAAAGAATCACCCTTTACATTGTTTGTATTACAGAAAAAGGTGCTAAGAACTAAAAAACTTCGTGGAAGTGAGAAAGATGTGAGGGAAAATGCAATTTGCTAGAAGAATTTTTTTTGAGTTAGTCTTTATGAAATTGTTTTTACATCCTGGAAAAGAATAAACGTTTATCACAAAAAGTATATACTTTTCTTCCAAATACACTTCCTTTCAACGAAAAGCAAATGAGAAACGAACTTTGTTTGTCTAAAATTTCGTTTAGGAGGAAAGAATCATTTTTTTGCGTGTGAAAATACATTCACTCAAAAAAAGGTGAACTTCTATTTCACTAAAGCCAATTTAAATTTATTTTATTTCCTGGAATTTTTATGTTTCGAGAAGATTTCCTTTATTCTAATAATTTTTTGCGTATGTTAGTTACATGAACTAAAAAAAAAAACGAGAAAATATTATACACAAATGAATCATAAAGATTTACTAAACTCGTACACCTGTATTGAAAATTTTGCAAAAAATAATTTGCAATAAATAATTTTGTTGCAATAAAAATAAGTTAAATATGTACCAGAAATATACACCAACTATCCCATTTTAAGGGGTGATTCTTTTGAGGTTAGGATTTTCATGCATTAGTATTTGACAGATCACGTGGGATTTCAGACATGGTGTCAAAGAGAAAGATGCTCAGTATGCTTTGACATTTCATCATGAATAGACGAACGATCTGCCACAACGTCGAATTTTCAGTGAATGGGCCCTAGAAAAGTTGGCAGAAAATCCGCTTTTTTATCGACAAATTTTGTTCAGCGATGAGGCTCATTTCTGGTTGAATGGCTACGTAAATAAGCAAAATTGCCGCATTTGGAGTGAAGAGCAACCAGAAGCCGTTCAAGAACTGCCCATGCATCCCGAAAAATGCACTGTTTGGTGTGGTTTGTACGCTGGTGGAATCATTGGACCGTATTTTTTCAAAGATGCTGTTGGACGCAACGTTACGGTGAATGGCGATCGCTATCGTTCGATGCTAACAAACTTTTTGTTGCCAAAAATGGAAGAACTGAACTTGGTTGACATGTGGTTTCAACAAGATGACGCTACATGCCACACAGCTCGCGATTCTATGGCCATTTTGAGGGAAAACTTCGGAGAACAATTCATCTCAAGAAATGGACCGGTAAGTTGGCCACCAAGATCATGCGATTTGACGCCTTTAGACTATTTTTTGTGGGGCTACGTCAAGTCTAAAGTCTACAGAAATAAGCCAGCAACTATTCCAGCTTTGGAAGACAACATTTCCGAAGAAATTCGGGCTATTCCGGCCGAAATGCTCGAAAAAGTTGCCCAAAATTGGACTTTCCGAATGGACCACCTAAGACGCAGCCGCGGTCAACATTTAAATGAAATTATCTTCAAAAAGTAAATGTCATGGACCAATCTAACGTTTCAAATAAAGAACCGATGAGATTTTGCAAATTTTATGCGTTTTTTTAAAAAAAAAAGTTATCAAGCTCTTAACAAATCACCCTTTACATACTGATCGCCTTTAATTTGCTTCCTGAGTCCATCTACACGGACGAAAAAATACTGTTTTTCAAATGTTTGAGTGTGAAAATTATATGTTTGGAACTCAAATTTCTTAACACAATATTTTGCAAGCATATAATGTTCATAAACTAGCATAACATGTTTGGGACATATATGTTAATATATTAGAACATATTATGTTTGGGACATAAAATGTTTGTAAATATAACATGCTTAGATGCAAACATATATTAATTCAGATATAGCCTATTAACATATATGTGTTTAGAAAGAGAGACCAAGAGAGTATGCTGCAAGTAAAATAATAGAAGTAACCAATTGGTGCCTTAAAAATATATCCACACAAAGAAAATTGCATTCAAAATTTTTTTTCTACCAGTATATGCCCTAAGGTAATGTTTGAATAATACAAACAATATTTTGTTTGCACCAATCCTGAAAATAAATATGCTTGAATCTAAATGTGTTTGGGGTATATGTTACAGAAGCGATTTTTTTGAGGGTGTAGCTATGGTGTTTCGTAATTTTATCCACCCATTTTTCGTGCCAAATGTAGGAAGTTAGAAATAAATTTAAATAACGCTTCCACATAAACCTCATAGTTTGTTCACAAACTACTCAATTTGGAATGGCGTCTTATTAAAGAAAACCAAATTCGGTAGATGCACGGACGAAAAAGACTGTTTTTCATATGTTTGGGTGTAAAAATTATATGTTTGGAACTCAAATTTTTTAACACAATATTTTGAAGTGCAAGCATATAATGTTCACAAACTAGCATAACATGTTTGGGACATATATGTTAATATATTAGAACATATTATGTTTGGGACATAAAATGTTTGTAAATATAATATGCTTATACACAAACATATATTAATTTGGAAATAGCCTATAAACATATATGTGTTTAGAAAGATAGACCTAGAGAGTATGCTGCAAGTAAAATAATGGAAGTATCCAATTGGCGCCTTAAAAGTATATCTACACAAAGAACATTTTTTACTACCAGTGTATGCCCTAACATAATAACATATGTTTGAACAATACAAACAATATTTTATTTACACCAATCCTGAAAATATATATGCTTGAAGCTAAATGTGTTTGGGGTATATGTTACAGAATCGATTTTTTTTTTTGAGTGTGTGGCTACTTTAGTGCAACTCCTTGCCTCTTTCCATATATTTGTACATCGATGAAGTCTTGCAATTTTGAAATGACTTTAGTCCAAGTTCGTTTTTCAATAGGTGTTACATCTGTTTTCGCGATATATACAGCTCACAAGCAAGTTTTCTATCACTGCGACATGGTGTTGTTAGCTTTTGTCGTCCACTTTTTGGATGTAATGCAACACTACCAGTGCCACGGTAACCAGCAATGGTACGAGAAACAAACGGTTTATTCACATTAGACCATGTGGGTTTCCAGGCAAATATAAAGCGTTCGCACTATCACCCTTGAATAACTTTATTTCTGAATGCAGTAGATCAAAATGCTTTTGTAATCTTGTAAACAATAAAAAGAACTGTCACTGAAAAAATTGTCATCTGTCAGACGAGCAGTTTAGTATATGAGGGCTACATTAAAATACATACAAATATAATTGATGTTTAATAGTCTTTATATGGCCAAAAAAAAACCCCTTTTTGGCAAGTCAAGTGAAAATTTCGGTTTCTACCCTTAGAAACTAGAAACCCTCCAGGGAACTTAAGCCAATGTTAGTTCATAGAAAGTTTTTATACCCTAAACCACATAGTGGTCAGGGTATAATAAGTTTGATCGGCCAAAAAATATGCCTACCAGAAATATTGATTTTAGACCCCATAAAATATATACCGATCGACTCAGAATCACCCCCTGAGTCGATCTAGCGCTTGGTGTCCGTCCGTCCGTCCGTCTGTCCATGTATTTGTTGTTCACAGGATTCCGGTCGCAATTATTAACCGATTTTGATGAAATTTGGTACAGGGAGTTTTTTGGGCACAAGGACGAACGCTATTGAATTTGGAAGAAATCGGATCAAATTTAGATATAGCTCCCATATATGTATCGCCCGATTTCGACAAATGGGGTCACGTTGCGCGTTTTTTCAAACGGATCGTCACCAAATTTGGCAAAAGGTAATCTTTTCCATCGCCCTTCAAGTCTGCAAAATTTCATCCAAATCGGTTCAGATTTAGATATAACTCTCATATATATGTATCGCCCGATTTTCCCAAATTTGGCCACAAAACCTTTATTTATTAACCGATCTTACTCAAAGTTAGCTACATATAATCTTCTATAGCAATAAATATATGTGCAAAAAAAATCATGGAAATCGGTTCAGATTTAGCTATAGCTCTCATTTCTAAATTTGGCCATAAAACCCTTATTTATCAACCAATCTTACCCAAATTTGGCTAAATTTAGTCTTCTATAGCACTAACTATATGTGCAAAAAATCATCGAAATCGGTTCAGATTTAGATATAGCTCCCATATATACGTATAGCCCGATTTTCCCAAATTTGGCCATAGAACCCTTATTTATTAACCGATCTTGCTAAAAGTTGGCTAGATCCAGTCCTCTATAGTACTAATTATATGTGCAAAATTTCATCGAAATCGGTTCAGATGTAGATATAGCTCCCATATATGTATCACCCGATTTTGAAAACTTCGCCCCTAATAACCTTATGTTTGACCATACAGGCCTCATTTCTTAATTGATCTTACTCAAATCTTGCACAAGGTAACCTTTTGTAGTATTAATCAAACCCGCAAAATATTATGCAAATTGGTTCAGATTTAGATATAGCTTCCATATATATGCATCGCTCGATTTTCCCAAATTTGACCATAGTACTCTTATTTATTAACCAATGGTACTCAAATTTCAAATTTTGATGTACTAGCCGATCGTACTTGTAGCTCTTACATAAGAATATTGCTCGATTTTTACAAATTTGTATTTATTACCCACACTAATTTAACGATCTTCTCTTTTTTAATAATGGGTTCAATATTAGTGGCATACTAAATCCGTAGGTGCAATATCAACACAGCCAGTGTTGCTAGAAGTAGGGGAAATCCACTATATGTAGGGGTTTTCTAATATTTAGCGTCTTGTAGGGACGTAGGGCCACAATGTAGGACATTTTCACTCAACACAATTTGTAATAATTTTTACATTTTGGTGGCTCTAGAGGAGGAAATTAGAAGCCGGCAAGGCTTGATCTTTAACAATGTGTGGTAAACTTTATTCCTGTAGAAAATTTTGTCAACAGTTTATTTCTATAGAACATTTTGTCAAAATTGCATTTCTATAGAAATTTTTTTCAAAATATTATTTCTATAAAAAATTTTCTCAAAATTTTATTTCTGTGGAATTTTTTCTCAAAATTTTATTTCTATAGAATTTATTGTCAAAATTTTATTTCTATAGAAAAATTTCTCACAAAAATTTGTTTATAGAAACTTTTTCCAAAATTTTATTTTTATAGAGATTTAACAAAAAAGATTACTAATTTGGGTAGAATTCTACCAACTGTGGCAACCGTGGTGGCAATACAAATTTATATTCTAAGTTATATACGTTGCATATTCATGTTTTAAGATAATAAAGTACTTAGAACCATTTTTGTTTTATAAATTTTTTTAAATTTAACGAAAAATATAGTAGGGAAAATTGTTTGGGAATGTATGGGAAATTAGGGAACTTTTTTTTTCCTTGTAGGGTAAACCGAACATTTTCCGTGGCAACATTGACTATGAGCTATAGTCAGATTGACACAAAGCACCCATAGACATGTACCCCTTAATTTTCTTAAAGATGCAACTGCGGTTTATCTCCCAGACCTATATGTTACCCCACAAATGCTTATGATTACTAATTCTATAATAGTGGTTTAGGGTATGATATAGTCGTCCCCGCCCGACTTTCTACTTTACTTACTTCTTTTATATAGATTTATTTTTTATAAAATGCCTATATAGACCAATACCAGGATTTTACTTCTTAAGCTTCTGGAAGCCTAATTATTTTTTGAAATGTTGTGTTTTTATAAATTCATATTTATAAATCATATGTTTTTATAAATTGTTGTTATCTACCCATGTTTTGATGTGGTCTCTATATAGTCTTGTGTCGTATTTTATTTTATTGGCCTGAAATTAAAATGTAGAGTTCTTTACATTCCTAAAATGCTGAGATTTGACGCCGAGTCGTATCAAAAATTAAAATTAGAGTTCTTTTGGACATATAAACACATATGGCAAAATAGAATACTTATATCGGTATATTTTTGGAACACTACACCTTAAAATTACAATTGGAATGCTGTTAAAATGAGTTTTAGATACACCACCTGGAGTCGACTCCGGAGTCGTATTTTGAAGGAAAACAATGGGCTTGTCATAAGGTGGAAGTCATGAGATTCTATTTCAGTATTTCGGATTTCATTAAAAAAAAAATAAGGAAAACTAAAAAACAAATATATTTAAATTTTTTTTTGTTTTACTTTTATCTCTACTTAGAGAGGTTATGAATAATACTAGCAAATATTTTGTAGAAAATTCAACGTATACCGATTAAAATTTATTGCAAAAACTACGTACAACTGCTAATTTTTATACATCACCTTTAAAAATTCTGGTGAAGTTACATATCCGTACTGTGTTACACAGAAAATTTTTAAAAATTAAAATTTATAGCAAAAACTACGTACAACTGCTGATTTTTATATATGACCTTAAAAATTTTGGTAAAGTAAAAATTATGTCCATTTCTATTTTTTTGTTTTACTGGGAAGTGCAAAAATATAATACGAGTAATTATGTGTACTAAATTTTTTTGAATTTTATCGAAAACTATTTACTTTTCTTTCATATCGGCATGTGTAATACAGTTTAGTTAAAAATTTCTAAAATTAACCTTCATTTTCTTTCCTCACTTTTAACTTTTTTTGAGTGTATGGGTCCATAACTCCAGATTTTAAATTTCAATCATTTCGTATAAAAATTGCGGCTTCCATTCCCTCAAGACAAATCGGGAGATCTGTCTATAAGATGGTTGTATAGAAATATGGACCAATATATACCGAATGGATTTTAAATTTCCAGCAAATCGTATACAAATTGACGTTTTGATGGCCTTAGTAAATCAAATCACAAAAATCGGTCTATATGGAGGTTATATCGAAACATGGACTGATATAGCCCATCTTCGAACCTGTTCATTATACCCTTCACCACTACTGTGGTACAGGGTATAATAAGTTTGTACATTTGTATGTAATGCCAAGAAATAATTGTCATAGACCCATCTTTTAGTATACCGATCGGCTTAGAATTAAATTCTGAGTCGATTTAGCGATGTCCGTCTGTCTGTCTGTCTGTCCGTCCGTCTGTCTGTATATGTAATTTTGTGCACAAAGTACAGCTCGCAATTTAAGTCCGATCATCCTCAAATTTGACATAACGTCTTTCTTCGGGTAGAAGACAATCGCTATTGATTTTGGAAAAAATCGGTTCAGATTTAGATATAGCTGCCATATATAGTTATCACCGATTTGATCATAATTCACGTATTTATGAACCGACGTTCTTCAAATTTTGTACATCTGAATGTTTTGTCAGTCCCGTAAAAACCGCCAAATATCAGCTAAATCGGTTCAGATTTAGATATAGCTCCCCTATATATCTTTCATCCGATTTTGACTTATATGGCTTCAAAAGCCAGAGTTTTGCCCTGATTTGCTTCAAATTTTGCACAACGAGTACATTTAATAGTATCGTTAATTGTGTCAAATTTAGTTGAAATCGGTTCAGATTTAGATATAGCTCCCCTATATATCTTTAATCCGATTTTGACTTATATGGCTTCAAAAGCCAGAGTTTTGCCCTGATTTGATTCAAATTTGACACAACAAGTACGTTAAATTGTATCGTTAAGTGTGCTTAATTTGGTTAAAATCGGTTCCGATTTAGATATAGCTTCCATATATATCTTTCGTCCGATTTGGATTTATATGGCCTCAAAAGCCAGAGTTTTGCCCTGAGTTGCTTGAAATTTTGCACAAGGAGTACGTTTTATAGTATCGTTAATTGTGCAAAATTTAGTTGAAGTCGATTCAGATTTAGATATAGCTCCCATATATCATTCGCCCGATTTGGACTAATATGCCCACAGAGGCAAAAGTGCTTCTCTGATTTACGTAAAATTTTGCAGAGGAAGTAGAATTGAACTTGAAACTTTGCACAGGCAGTAAAATTAAGGTTCTGCATATGCGTGTTTATTTTGGTTGAAATCGGTTCACATTTTGATACAGCTCCCATATATATCTTTCGCCCGATTTTCCGTCATATGACCACAGAGGTCAAAGTTGTTATCCGATTTACGTGAAATTTTGCACAGGGAGTAGATTTAACATAGTAACTATGCATGTGAAATTTGATTGTAATCGGTTCAGATTTCGATATAGATTCCATATATATGTTTTCCCTATTTAGGCAAAATTGGCCGAAATACCTACATTTTCCTTATCAAATCGCCACTGCTAAGTCGAAAACTTATCAAAATGACTCAAATTTTCCTACTACGCTATTACACATATATCGACCGATAAATCATAAATACACTTTTGCGAAGTTGCCTCAAAATTGGTTCATATTTAAATGTTTCCTATATTTTTTACTAATATTGTGTTCCACCTCAGCGCATTAGCCGACTTAAATGTAAAATCTATAAGTATTGCAGAACTCTGTAAAGATCTGCTCAGATATACAGAATATATGTGTATGGATTCATATAGCATCCAACACATTGGACGGATTTGATATGGTATCGAAAATGTGGACTTACAAAGTGGTGAAGGGTATAATATAGTCGGCCCCGCCCGACTTTAGACTTTCCTTACTTGTTTTTATTATTTTTTGAAAATCATATGAAAATGTATTTAGTTTTTTTATACCCACTCCAGAAAAAAAAGTGCATCCACACGGACGAAAAAGACTGTTTTTCATATGTTTGGGTGTAAAAATTATATGTTTGAAACTCAAATTTTTTAACACAATATTTTTAAGTGAAAGCATATAATGTTCATAAACTTGCATAACGTGTTTGGAACATATATGTTAATATGTTAGAACATATTATGTTTGGGACATAAAATGCAAACATATATTAATTTAGAAATAGCCTATAAACATATATGTGTTTAGAAAGAGAGACCTACAGAGTATGCTGCAAGTAAAAGAATGGAAGTAACCAATTGGCGCCTTAGAAATATATCCACACAAAGAAAATTTCATTAAACTTTTTTCTACCAGTGTATTCTCAATGTGAAACATAATATGTTTGAACGATACAAACAATATTTTGTTTGGGGCAATCCTGAAAATATATATGCTTGAAGCAAAATGTGTTTGGGGCATATGTTACAAAAGCGATTTTTTTTGAGGGTGCACCAAAGCAATGAACATTTTCTTTTTGGATCCGGAAGTCGTACAAAATTGGCTAAGTAGCAATGAATTTTACATATGCTTGTCATAGGACGGAAGTCAGCTTTTTGAGCATCCACTGCTTGATTTCGTATTAGTTCTTCAGATGTGATTCTATTTCAGTATTTTGGAATTCATTAAAAACACAATTACAAAAATAAAATTTATTTATTTATTTAAAGTTATTTTTAATTGTAAAGACTTTTTGAATAATATTAGCCAATATTTTTGGGAAATTTCTAGTTTTCATAAAATTTAATTTTATTGGTAAAAATGCGTTAAACAATGGCTTTTTATTTATAAGATTAAGTCAATCACTAGAAGAGCATTTTTGGATGTACTTCAAAAGTAACTGAGGAAAAACTACCAATTTTTTTTGCTGGGACGTTTAGTGGGAGACATGCTTGGAATATGGAAAATTGCGAAAATTGCAAAATAATAAAATTATATTTTATTATATTTTTTTTTTTTCAAAATAAAAATTTTTTCAATAAAAATAAGTTAAATATATCATCGTTTTACCAATGGACATTTTTTCTGTGTATAGTGAATGGTATAAAAAATTCTTCCCAAGTACTCAATATCTGGCATTAGACAATAACCTCAAAGAAGACATTTAGTCGAGTTCAATAAGAAACATACATATAGTCTGTTCATTCTGTTCAAATCAAAGATTGAGCACTGGTCATTCGTTACGGTTTTGCTTATGGCTACGACATTCACATTTCAAGTTAACTTCGATGCCGTTGCCAATGACAACATTTTGAAATTTGCCTGATATGGACATACTGTGCATTGCCAACTAACTGATGATGTTGCCATGTTAGCGGAAGCGGAAATAAAAACACAAACGTAACGAACACTGAAAAGAAGTGAACAAAAACAACAACGGCAATGGCATCAGCCATCCAGCCTGCAATAACAACAAAGTAAACGTTCTTCATGCCACTTTCAACGCAAACAGGATAAGGATATACCAACATACACACTCTCACTCACACACATATCCACACACCATGGAAGCATACATATTGTACGTTACCATATAACAAGGCTACATGAAGTGTTCGTGGATATGGATGTGTGTGTGTGTGTGAGTGATTTTACAAAATTCACATATATTTACCATTTGTACGCGATAGTGGTACCGAGTCATATTGGAATTCTTGCCCGTTTAAATTTCAGTCCCCCACCTGCATGGTTTGTGGTACCACGAACCATGGACATTATTCATTCAAATGCGGGAAAAGAGGTAAAGGAGGCAACAAAGAATGGGTTATGCTAGAATGCAACCTGCATTGGTCAAAATGGAAAATAAATAGGCACCCGCAACAGCCCACATATGAGGGGGGTTTGGTGGCAATGTGCATAACCAACACACACACACACACATAGGACCTCTCTGGCATACCATGGCCATGGAGTAATACACAACAAATCCTTATCCATTTCCCAAATGCAATAGCAACAACACCAGAGGAGGCAGCACCACATGTATATGCATTCATGCATTCATACACACTCCTTGATGCACAACATCTCCTGCTGCTTCAATAAACACCAACACACACACTCACACACAGGCGAACGCCACATACTCCTATGCAACAAATGCTTGCCGTCGTACACACTTTTCCTTTGTGATTTTCGGTAATTTTTGTTGTTCCGCTGCACGTTTCTTCATCAGTTCGTCCGTTGTTCTTTTGCCGAAAGTGTGGTGACGGTACTCACTACTCACTGCTCACTATGTGACCCCCCTCCCATGAGGGGTGTATGGTGTGATGTGATGGAAATTGGAGGATAGCAACGAAGAATCAAAACCCAACCAAAAGTGAAAAATTATTCAAGTGCAATTACTTGGCAAAGGAAAACGCCATGCAAAAGTCCCTTCTCGGTTCGCTAGTGGGAAAGGGTGGTGGGATCTTAAATCGGCAATAGCTAAAATATTGTGAGATTTGTGAAATGTTCATGGCATGAATGCATTTCCATCCATGTATGAGTGTGATTGTCCATGTGTACATTTGTTGATGCACCCAAGATTGTTCAGGGAATGAGGATAACCACGTATGCTCGAAAGGACTAAAACCGAAGAACAGTGGAACACTATGCAAGAGAACTTACTGCACAGAAAAAAATATCACCAAAATATTTCCAATTAAAAAGTTAATTGAAGTTGAAATTTTTTTCAATTAATTAATTAATTGGTACAATTAACTTTTTAATCAAGATAGAAACATTAAGTTAATTTAGTCAATGATTGAAAATTTAAAAATTTTTAATTAAAAATTTAATTGATACAATTAACTTTTATTCAAATTCGGATGACTATGTCAGTTAAAAAAGTGATTAACATTTTTTTAAATTTGTTTTTTTTTTCAAACAATCAATTGTTAATCCAAATAAAAATTCTGAGCCAATTCAGAATGTAATTGAAAATAGTTACCTTTTTTAATTACAAAATTAATTGAGTTTTGCAATCAACATCAATTAAATTTTTAATTGAATCAATTAAAAAATTAATTGAAATTTGGTAATGAAATCAATTAATTTTTTAATCAAGAATTTTTTCTATGCCCAATTAAAACTGTGATTGATACTATCATTTTCGTGATTGAAGACATTTCAATTAAAAAATTAATTGGATCAATTAATTTCGTGATTGAATCAGAAAATTTTTTTTTTGTGTGTGTGGTGAGATTCACTTGGAAAGGTTTACTTTTATGTCCGTGCGACTACCCATTTGGATATAGAATTTGCTCATAATCTTTATGAGCATAGCCATCTCTGAACTCAAACGAGAAACAAACATGTGACCCATTCTCCTTATTGCAATTAACCGTGACCGCTGTCATGTAAGAAAAGAGAAGCATTTTCAGGACTGATAAAACAACAAAACAAACGAGGACGAGTAACATGACAAATCTCAATGAAATCGGTTTCAAAATGAGGCCAATATTAGGGCGAGACAATATCGAAATGGGAGTACAGGTCAAACGCTGGGCAGTCATGAAATAAAATATATTACCTATGTTCAAGGAGAATAATAAAAGATTGGAACGGTACAACGAACAAGAAGAACCATCAGCAGATATTGCAAATAAGAGTGAGGGCAGTTACTGGATGGAACAAACATAACTCCAGAAATGATGCGAAAAGTATGAGCCAGGTTTGATCGATATCCACGCCGCATAGTGGTTCCAAATCACTTTTTTGGAAATAATTCGGCATGGCCGAATTTTAGGCCAGCAAATCAAAAGCAAAAAAATTGCGGATATAACATTAAATTTTAGAGTCAGATTAGATTTGTTCGCATTGGCTACCGGTAACCTTCAATTGGCTGACAAAACCATCGCAAACTGCACGAATGTGACTCTGCGGTTTGTTGGTCCATTCCCGGCGAATTGATCGACAATTTTAGTGTCAACCTTACTCTCTAAAATGCCCTAAGTGGAAAAGCTCAACGGATTGATTGGGGGCCATTGTACGGTAGAAATTAAACGAGGAACCTCCTTTCTGCGGCCGAAATATTTGCTTGCCAGGACTTCAAATCTATCTTTAGGAAAATTTTCGATAATATTCTTTTCATTTCATTTATTTTGACCCTAGTAGGGATGCCAGACGTGCTTTTTTAAAGAGCACATGTGCTCTTTTTTACAAAGAGTGCTTTTAAAACAAGATATGCCAAAAGAGCACGCAAAAGTGCTCTATTTTTAGTTAAGTACTCTTTTTGTGCTCTTTTCATGCATCACAACAATTATTACTCCAATGTGATTCAATAAATGGTAAAAGTAAACTGGAAATACGTCACACTACGAGATTTTCCTATGCCGTTATTTTCTAATTAAATAGTGTTTTACCTTATATATCAGAGTCGAAGAAGAGCACGCCGATGTTGCTTCTTCACTTTGTACTCTGTTCTAAATGTAAACAAACTCAATAACATTTCAATAACATTTTTCACAAAAATACCAAAAAACAAGTATATAACGCAGCAAGTTCGGCCGGGCCGAATCTTAAATACCCACCACCATGAACCAAATATTAGGGTTTCCTTTGAAATTTCAGGAGGGCTTGAGGACTTGAGGACACTTCCCAAAGATAAATTTAAAGATTTCACCTATATCAGATTCTGGATTTATAAGAACCATTTTTGTTTGAGTTTTGGAAGAATCATTAAAATCTCTTGTAAGTGTGCAAGAAAATTATAAAATAACGTCTTGATTTGAAATCTGAAATCTGTAGATTTTCACCCGAGAAGTAATATCTGGAAATATTACATTGAGTTTCAAGCAATTTTCATGGTCAGTGCGCCTTCTACACCCTCAAGAAGTGAAGTCGGTCTATATGGAGGCATTACCAAATGGACCGATAAAAACTTAATCCGATACACGTTTTTGTGAGCCTAAAATACCAGACTATTTACAATTTCAGGCAAATTGGATAAAAACAACGGTTTCTATAAGTCCAAGACCTCAAATCGGGAGGTCGGTTTATATGGGGACCATACCAAACCATGGACCGATGCTCACCATTTTTGGTACACCTCTTTACGGTTCCAAAGTACCTCTCGATTTCCAATTTCAGGTAAATTGGATAAATACTGCGGTTTCTATAAGCCCAAGAAGTAAAATCGGGAGATCGGTCTATATGGGGGCTATACCAAAATACGGTCCCATACTCACAATTTTTGGCACACGTATTTGTGGTCCTACAATACCTTTAGATTTCCAATTTCAGGTAAATTGAATAAAAACTACGATTTCTATAAGCCCAAGACCCCAAATCGGGAGGTTGGTTTATATGGGGACTATATCAAAACCAGGACCGATATAGCCCATCTTCAAACTTGACCTGCCTGCAGACAAAAGAGTATGTGCAAAATTTCAGCACGATTGCTTCATTATTGAAGACTGTAGCGTGATTACAACAGACCGACAGACAGCCAGACAGACAGACGGACATGCTTATATCGTCTTAGAATTTCTCCCTGATCAAGAATATATATACTTTATATAGTCGGAAATCGATATTTCGATGTGTTACAAACGAAATGACAAACTTATTATACCCCCGTCACCATTCTATGGTGATGGGTATAATGACTTCCAAAGTATTAAAAAAAAAAATTAGCTTGAGATGAAAGTGGGTTATTTTTTGTTTATGTTATGAACCTTTTTGTTATGTTTAACTGAATTATATTTCAATAAATTGGAATTAAATATTTTTATTTTATTTGAAAAAGTGTGCTCTTTTTTTCGTATGTGCTCTTTTTATAAGCTGAATGTGCTCTTTTTGCCTCTTCAAAATCTGGCATCCCTAGGCCATACGGTCGATGAATTCGAGTGGGGAGCGACCAACGGCCGTTAAGGCGGCCCAAACAATTACCATGGACGGCGCAAGAGTTCTGGTGACAACTCGAAAGTGTATATTTCCAGCTGACCTCTTTGGCATGTACAATTAATTTTTGTTTGTTCAATAATTGCTCAACGTGGGATGGCTTCTTATCGGAGAAAACCGAATTCAGTAACTGGCCACTTTGGTGCAAGCGCAGCAACTCCAACTCCAATCTAACGTGTTTTTTTTTTGTATCGGTGAGCTCTTGCACTCTTTGAGTTTAGTCCCAGCTCAAAATGTGTTGGATCCGTTCTAAATTTTATCACAAATGGACCCATCTGGATCTACGAATAACCCTAAAGAAATTTTTGCAATTTTGAATTTCAATTTCTTCCTTCAAACAAGTGAAAAAATATTAATTATGTCTTATCAATTTTCTTGAATTAGTCGAAAAATGTTTACTTATTTTTGTGATGTAGGCGTGATATCGTCGTTTGTTTAATTAAATTTTCTAAAGGTAGCCTACAGTTTTTGCTGGTGGGTTCACCTGTTTTGAGTGTGGGCAAAACAGGACAAAATAAAACACAAGTTCTCCTAACTTTTAGCGATGAGTTGCGGACTATCAGATGTAGTTACTTTCGATGTATTTGGCCTGGCGTTCTCCTGATGCGACCTAAGTTCTCACCTATTGATCACAGCTCATCACTTTTTAAAGATTGCTTCGTTCAGACGCACCACTTGTAGACTTGAAATAAAAGTTTCACTAACTATTCTACCTTCACATACGAGTAAGAATAAACCAGACTCAGTAGACCAGAAATCATGCTTGTTCTCATTTCACATCATCGTGCCATAATAGTAGGCGCTAACAAATGCCTGCTCAATCATACATGCAAGCGTATAGAAGAATGGCGTTGCATTAGAAGAACAACAGAAAAAAAAACAAAAACGAATGGCACAGGAAATTCATCAGTGAAGCTGCCACAACAGCAATAACAAACTGAGTGTATGCAAGTAACCAGCTCAACCACTACCACAATAAAATCATCATCGTTGTCGACGTCATCATCGTTATTCATATCATCGACAATGGTGGCTACAGTAACTGTAGAAGCAATCATAGTTAGTAACAAGAAAAGTGAAACAACAACAACTACAACTAAAATGGTAAACCTATGAACAACAACAACAACATCATCATTATCCCCAATCACATCATTATCCAGTTTCATAGCATTAGCTATGAAGTGCATATAAGTGTGTATACATACACACACATACATACGTATGTATACGCATGCACCAAAGATTGCGGGATCTGCAATAGAGCGCTTAAGTACACGCCTGAAAGTATGCATTAAATTTCGTGTATTTCATTTTTAGCGCAAAAGTAGCCCTGTAGGAATTTCTAATGTTTTACAAACTGATCATCATCATGACTCCTAGCTAACTGAATTCTTCAGTGCAATCGTCAGTCTGTTGTATTTTGTTCATACTCAATTCTTCTCGATAAAAATGGAGATATCATAGAAAAAATCAAAGAGTATAATAGTGATAATAATTAAGGCATTTTATGCTAATGATGAATAGGTCTTTACATGGCAAATGAGTTAACATTCTCACTTAGTTCCGATGTAGCCATTTATTAACCTAAAGTTAACTCAGTTTGCGACAGTGAAGTTATACAATTGAAATGTTCATTGAAATAGCTATTTGTATATATTAGAGTGACTAGAGTGAATTCACAATTTACAATCAATTCGGGCAAAGTTACGTTTGATACGCATTGAGAAAATACCACATTGTAGAAAACTAAAAAATCTTATTTACCGTCAAATCAACAAACAAACATATGTAGGTTAAGGTTAAAATGGGAGCCCGATTTATTTCATGCTCACTTATATTATTCAGTCTATAGACACTTCTATTTTTGCCGGTGATCCAACACGATTATTTTGTTCTATTGACCCAACCTGGCGATTTCAAGCAACGGCTTTAGTCAACACTCATGCAGTGGTCATTATATTTCACGATTTTTTTTTTTGCAAACTCGCCCATCAGACAGCAACCAGTTATAACAGATATCAGGAGTGATATCTGACTTCTTGAAAACACTAATATATCATCTAGTGTGAGGTTTAAGTTTATATGGTTTTATTTCCTTAGTGTTGTTCAGCGTTGCCAGAATTGTTTTAGAATAAACCCCTAGGTTTGCCCAAAAATAGCTAAAAAATGCTAGAAAAAAACTCAAGAGTCACATTTTTTGATTGAAACTAATTTAATTGTATTCATTTTAATTGTAATTCTGTGAGACTGTAACAATATCTAAGTCATATTAACTCCGTATGCGTCCTCGATAAATTTTGATTACTATCATAATTTTTTAATGGAAGTTCTTCGTTTACACCAAAAAGAACATTTTTTCCCCCCAATAAAAACTTGTAGGAGGTCGCACATAATTATCAGATGGTTTTAATCATAAACAAATCCAATGTGCGATATATTGCACAATGTTACGAGAAGTGTTTTAGAAAATATCAATAGGCTTGGTTTAAAACACGGGTTTAAAACACGTTATTTAATGACAAATTCGTGATCGTTTATATTTTTGCTAGTACACGCAAAAAAATAATTCTTTCCTCCCAAACGAAATTTTAGACAAACAAAGTTCGTTTCTCATTTGCTTTTCGTTGAAAGGAAGTGTATTTGGAAGAAAAGTATATATTTTTTTGATAAACGTTTATTCTTTTCCAGGATGTAAAAACAATTTCATAAAGACTAACTCAAAAAAACTTTTTTCTGGCTAATTGAATTTTCCCTCACATCTTTCTCACTTCCACGAAGTTTTTTAGTTCTTAGCACCCTTTTTCTGTAATACAAACAATGTAGAAGAAATTGTACGATTTTATAAATTTAAATTTTTTTTTACCTTTCGCCTGGACGGAGAATCGAACCGCGGACCATGCAATTGGTAAGCCAACACACTATCCACTGAGCTATGTAACCGTTATTGTCATCAATAGACAATTACCCATATAAGTTATATTTATATTGCATAGCTTGCGGCGCCCACGATTCGATTAAACAAAGTTTATTTAACAGAAAAATACATTTAGTTGGGCACCGTGGAGCAGTGATTGCTACGTCCGACTTACATGCCAAGGGTCGTGGGTTCGATCCCTGCTTCGAGCAAAGTTTTTTTTTTTTTAAATATATTCCAGATATGGTCGGAAGATTCCAAAAAATTTTCAACATTACATTCTACTATATTAAATTTTTACTATGAACTGTAAAATGTGTCTTATTAAAGACCTAAAGTCAGAAAATAACAGTGTTTGATATAAACGAAATGGACCGTGTTGTTGGTTAAAAAATTACTTTTTTTATTGAAAAAATAAAAATTTTCTTTGGTGATAAAAGTGTATACTTTTCGAAGCAATTCAAAAAACTCTAACAAAAGAAAAACGTTTTCGGTACACGTTTTCCAAACGTTTTTTTTTTTCTTTTCGTGTAATATCCAAGAGATTAAAACCCATTCTTAATGTCAAGTTTATACTGAATAACTTTTATTGGAAAATTACGCAAACAAATCTATTATTGTCCAATTTTCGTAAATGTAATTCCATTCCATTCACAATCTGCAGATTTGTTTTATAATGTTTTGATTCTGTCAATACGATATTGTAGTTTTTATGTTAAAAGAATATTACCATAGTCAAATCTTTATTTCCTTCATTTTTTCCGAGTCAAATTTGAATTTATTGTTTTTTTTTCAGCTTTTTCTTCATGAGCTATCAAAGTCCTTTAAAAACGTGCTGACGACACCTTAAATTTTCAAATTCAGACTCGAATTAAAGTAGAAAATATTCTATGTATCAAGTAAAATATGTCTTTAAATTAAAGTATTGAAAAGCATCTTCTATTTTTGAACGCCTTTTTGCTTTGCGGTCAAGATACAAAAAGTCCACAAATTTAAGAACAAAACGACTTCACTGACAAGTCTATCGGCTTTTGAACATGGAAAAAACTTTATATAAGAGAAATGCACAAATGCTGTGCTAAGCAAAATTCGCGTTCGTAGTTTAAGGACATGAAATCTTTGGCCCCTAATTTTTTAACTTAGTAATAACATAATAACTTGAGAACATTATAATAACATAATAAGGACACCAAAAACAAGTCAAAAACATTACAACAAGGTGTATTTGCTGCAAAAATGTCCCACATAATGGAGGGAATCATTGTTAATGTTTCAATTGAGCTTGGAAATACGTGGAAACATGTCGAAAATAAAACTGCTAAAAATCGCTATAAGGGTTATGAAAAAAAGCTAGAAAAAATAAATGCATTTTTGCCCGCTAAACGACTTTCAAAAAGCCAAGTCTAGCGGGAAAATAGCTAAATTGGCAACGCTGGTTTTCTGAGGGTTTCAAAACTTCTCTAAGTGGTTTCACTGCAATGTGGAACGCCGTTCGGACTCGGCTATAAAAAGGAGGTCCCTTGTCATTGAGCTTAACATGGAATCGGGCAGCACTTAGTGATAAGATAGAAGTTCACCAATGTGGTATCACAATGGACTGAATAGTCTAAGTGAGCCTGATACATCGGGCTGCCACCTAATCTAAGATATCGGACATTCGCCATATTAACAGCATTCTCACGCAGTATGAAGTTGGTGCTCAGCCATTTCGCTAAGAAATTTGTGGCAGTATATGCCCCTTTTCGAGTTAACGAACACAACGTTCACGGATTTTATTGCAGTTTGACTGTCTGAGTATATATTAATGTCAGAATATGTTGAAACATTAGAATATACTCCGAAACTCACTTGTCCCGAGGTCTGTCTCCTCCTCGCCTCACTGTTGGGAATTAGAGTTTCAAACTTATTGTCGAAAGGCGGTTTCGCAAGAGTGTAATCCACTACGCTTGGCACATCTACGACCGTACCTTATAGTATTATAGGTCTAACCAGTACCGTGTATAGCCAATGGACGTGTAGTCCCCACTCTTTTCCTATTATCTATTAATTTTATTGTCACGAGTACAAGGTTACAGTGGCTCTTCTAGCTCTTTCTGCAATATTAAGCTTAAAGTTCAGCCTGCTGTCTAATATAACCCCAAGGTGTTTTGCACCCTCACCAAAGGAAATTTCAATACCACCTAAAATATGGACTTAACCGCACATGACTAGTTCTGTCTTCGCAAGATGTAGCCGTAGACCATTCTTCTTCGTCCATTTCTCAGCCATCTGGAGGGCTCTCTGTATCCTTCCTTATCATAGCGAAACCAGAGGGTCACTTTTATTGGTCAAATAACATCAAAATCGAAATTTGTTCGGGGAAGAATGGATGCAGAGGTACTTAGATTTTCAGGGATTGTCATAAGTTGTTGATGTCATACTCTTTCAGGCATCTGCTGTATTTATTTCGAAATAGTTTTCAGGCCTCTTTTATCTCTATTTACAAATGTGGTGAAACATGCTAGCATATATTTTATTCGAAATTTGTTTCACCCCCATAAAATTCGTAATTCGTAAAACTAATTCTTTTTACAGAACACCTTAAACAAAACCCTATCTATGGAAGACTATTTTCGTATCTACGCAGAAAAAGGAAAAAAAATCATATTCAATCACGAAAATAATTGAACCAAATAATTTTTTAATTGAAAATTAAACCACAAATCACAGAATTGATTGGATATAAAAAATATACTTGAATAGAATATTAATTTAATTCTTTGTACTATAATACTTTCACCAATGACTTTCCTGTGATCTAGTAATGATTTTTGAGTCCCAAAAAATTGCAAATATTAGAAATCTGAAGAATGAAAAAAATAAAAACAAATAATATTCGAAATATGAGCTTGCTGCAACTTTGACGACCCAGCTTATTGTTCACATGCTATTACATGACTTAGTATTATGTTGGAGATTAGTTCACGTTACTGATGATTTCAAACCTACGCAATGTGGTTTTCGTAAATTTCCATCTCCCTGAATAGGTACATAGGGTATGTTTATGTATGTATGTATGTATGTCTATATGTATGAGAATTTCGAATAATTGTGTAGATACTTTTAATTACTGCACTATTTTTATAAACCTCCACTGTTTTTAGTTTACAATATGGAGAAAAGTGAACAATATCGGGGTCATACAATAAATTTTTAATAACTGCGCTTTGACTTATCCCAGTTCAATAAAATTAAAGGAAATTACCTTAATTTGTATTTTATCCCTAATGACCTTAATTTGTATTTTGAATTGATCTGTTTTTGTTTTAATAAAGGGTGATTTGTAAAGAGCTTGATAACTTTTTTTTTTTAAAACACGCATAAAATTTGCAAAATCTCATCGGTTCTTTATTTGAAACGTTAGATTGGTCCATGACATTTACTTTTTGAAGATAATTTCATTTAAATGTTGACCGCGGCTGCGTCTTAGGTGGTCCATTCGGAAAGTCCAATTTTGGGCAACTTTTTCGAGCATTTCGGCCGGAATAGCCCGAATTTCTTCGGAAATGTTGTCTTCCAAAGCTGGAATAGTTGCTGGCTTATTTCTGTAGACTTTAGACTTGACGTAGCCCCACAAAAAATAGTCTAAAGGCGTCAAATCGCATGATCTTGGTGGCCAACTTACCGGTCCATTTCTTGAGATGAATTGTTCTCCGAAGTTTTCCCTCAAAATGGCCATAGAATCGCGAGCTGTGTGGCATGTAGCGCCATCTTGTTGAAACCACATGTCAACCAAGTTCAGTTCTTCCATTTTTGGCAACAAAAAGTTTGTTAGCATCGAACGATAGCGATCGCCATTCACCGTAACGTTGCGTCCAACAGCATCTTTGAAAAAATACGGTCCAATGATTCCACCAGCGTACAAACCACACCAAACAGTGCATTTTTCGGGATGCATGGGCAGTTCTTGAACGGCTTCTGGTTGCTCTTCACTCCAAATGCGGCAATTTTGCTTATTTACGTAGCCATTCAACCAGAAATGAGCCTCATCGCTGAACAAAATTTGTCGATAAAAAAGCGGATTTCTGCCAACTTTTCTAGGGCCCATTCACTGAAAATTCGACGTTGTGGCTCGTTAGTAAGTCTATTCATGATGAAATGTCAAAGCATACTGAGCATCTTTCTCTTTGACACCATGTCTGAAATCCCACGTGATCTGTCAAATACTAATGCATGAAAATCCTAACCTCAAAAGAATCACCCTTTATAACAACAATGAGCAATACTTTACTATATGAACGTTTGTTAATATTCAATGAATTGACAACTCTGCATGTTGATCCAGGGATACTTAAGCTGTTAGACGAAATTCTAACGAAGAGACATTAGGCCAAGCAATCATTCAAAGGTGTGTGATCAGAGGTACTCCCCAAGGAGCAGTTCTAACACATGTTCTTTGCAATGTTGCTATAAACAACCTTTTGGTTTCCCTGGAAAAAGAAAGGATAAAAGTGGTGACATACGCAGATGGTGTGGCCCTAGCAGAGAGCACCATAGAGCAGAGAGCCCTATGGATTACTGAGAAATGGGTGAAGGAGAATGGTCTAGGGGTAAATCCTGCAAAGACAGAACTAGTCATGTACTGCAAAGAACGCAAAATTACCACGGTTAAGCCTGGCTATGTTAACCCTTATACTACGTTGGATATTAGGTCGTATTTTTCATCATCGAATTTCTTACTTTTGGATTATAATTAAAAGTTCTTACTACTCAGCATGAATTCAGCCTATGTTACCAATTAATGCAGTGAGTGATAGAAATTGTTAATTATATTCGAACAGTAAGATATGCGGTGTTGAAAAATACGATTTGGGTCATCAAATGACCCCAACATAGTATTAGGGTTAAGCGTGGCTAGTGGTTACACCTATAATGCTATATGATGTTGTGGTCTGGTGGCCGTCACTTCAGCAGCCGACAAATTTAGATAAAGTTCAACGAATGGCGTGCTTCTGCATCTCTGCGCATTCAGTAAGACAGGAACAGATTTTCTTAATGTCATACTGCATCTATGGCCTTTAGACATATTAGCCAAACAGTGAGCTACAACAATGGCTGTGCGGTTGCGTGAGCTATCGCTGTGGTCGGGAAAAACAAATGGTCACAGTTCGATGACATATGTGCCAAACGTAGTGGATTACTCTTTGGCGAAATCTCTTTTCGAGAAACAGCAGTGATGCGTGGCGCACGCAGACTCAGACGGGGAATAAACGTTATTAGATTTATACACCGATGCCTCCAAATTGGATATGCAATTGGATTTCCGAGTATACTTTAAAGACCTGGAAACGATTACCTAATCACTGCAGTTTTTTTTTCAGGCTGAAATATTTGCCATAACAGAGGTGGCAAATTGGCTGAGACATTATGTTCCAACAAATGCTGGCATAAACCAATAAAATCCTTGGACTCTGTGTTCCTTAACTCGGATGTACGATGGGAGAATTGCAAAGGTTGCAACGACACTAAGCCTCATCTATACTTAAACCGCTTACTAGATATGTTGTTGTTTCCAAGATGTCAGATATCACTCCTGATATCTGCTCTAACGGGTCGCTGCCTAATAAGCTAAGGTTGGCTGATAAGTCCCCGGTCTAACAAAGAAAATCTCATTTTGTTGTCAAAATTCGTTTTTATTATTCAACATAGTTCCCTTCAAGAGCGATACAACGATTATAACGACCTTCGAATTTTTTGATACCATTTTGGTAGTACTCCTTCGGTTTTGCCTCAAAATAAGCCTCAGTTTCGGCGATCACCTCTTCATTGCAGCCAAATTTTTTCCCTGCGAGCATCCTTTTGAGGTCTGAGAACAAGAAAAAGTAGCTGGGGGCCAGATCTTGAGAATACGGTGGGTGGGGAAGCAATTCGAAGCCCAATTCATGGATTTTTGCCATCGTTCTCAATGACTTGTGGCACGGTGCGTTGTCTTGGTGGAACAACACTTTTTTCTTCTTCATATGGGGCCGTTTTGCCGCGATTTCAACCTTCAAACGCTCCAATAACGCCATATAATAGTCACTGTTGATGGTTTTTCCCTTCTCAAGATAATCGATAAAAATTATTCCATGCGCATCCCAAAAAACAGAGGCCATTACTTTGCCAGCGGACTTTTGAGTCTTTCCACGCTTCGGAGACGGTTCACCGGTCGCTGTCCACTCAGCCGACTGTCGATTGAACTCAGGAGTGTAGTGATGAAGCCATGTTTCATCCATTGTCACATATCGACGGAAAAACTCGGGTGTATTACGAGTTAACAGCTGCAAACACGGCTCAGAATCATCAACACGTTGTTGTTTTTGGTCAAATGTGAGCTCGCGCGGCACCCACCTCTTTCGGGCGTCCACTGCGTTCACCGTCCTGCGTGCTAATTTCACCACGCTTGAATTTTGCATACCAATCAATTATTGTTGATTTTCCTGGGGCAGAGTCCGGAAACTCATTATCAAGTCAAGTTTTTGCTTCCACCGTATTTTTTCCCTTCAGAAAACAGTAACAAAAGTTGCTTCACAAAAGACGCTCTATCTCACAAACTAATTGACTTACAGACGTCAAATTTTGACACGAATCATTTGAAGGTTGGTACTATATAAAAATAATATGCATTTAATACTAGCGACGCCATCTATGTGTCAGACCGGGGACTTATCAGCCAACCTGTTACTTTGCAAGTTCACCACTGTGGTATCACAATGGACTGCATAGTCTAAGTGAGCCTGAAATATCGGGTTGTCACTATACTTAACCTAACCTACTTTGCAAAAACTATTGGCGTGAAGTATAATGACTCAATGGCGAGTGTCCTGCATTTTATGTAAGGAGTGGGCGAATTTTTGGTTCGCAAGCAATCTTCACGGAAACGCTGTTTTGTGAGCACGGTACTTGAAATATTAGCTCTATAATCTTGTCCTGAAAATTTTGGTTATTTCCTAATTTAAGTTGTTTTGAATTGTGAAACTTCAAAGATATAAACATGTCGCGTGTTCACTTGTTTTCATTGAAACTACTGTGATTTTCATACGCACGTATGTGTTTACTTTCAATGTCTTTGCTTTTCGTTTATTTACCTCGATTGTGTACTCATGTATTTGTAGTCATATGTACGCATATAAACACATCTAACCCTCTTATATTGTTGATATTTTGCTGGTCCTCTTATATGTCAAACAAGAAAATTGTATGAGTGTGTGAGAGATACATATGTGTGTATGTTATATGACAAACACACTAGGATGTTTGTTAGTTCGGCGTAACGCGTACACATACTGTGCCAGAAGCTTAAGCATACCCCAAGTACATAATGGTAGATTAATTGCAAAGTGGACTAACGCGAGTTCTTCTAATAAATAGGTAAAGAGAACATAACATAACAGCTTTACATTTATATGAGCTAACTAATAACGTAATGTGTAAATACAATTACGATTTTAATAATATTTTGTCACATTAGTAACCAATTTTGTTATATCAACGAAAATTATGTTGAACTTAAAAATTTTCTTTAACAACAATTTATTGTAAGTTCAAAAATTATAATATTTTGTGTGTATAAACAGTGTTCAGGGTAAGCCAGATGTAGAAGAAGACCGAGAATTCAAAACTTTAAGAGAGAATTAAAACTACAGATAGAGAGCAACACGCTCATGCTTTTTGAGAATGTTTATGATAAGGCTCTTATTTTTGAAGAGTTTGTATGCTTGCGACGGAAGTACTTTCCTCCAATGACATGTTCATCTAAAAGTCATATTGTGGCGGTGACGAAATGGTTACTGATTATTGCACAGGCGATAGGAGTTTTTGCTGAGTTACTATTTTTTAGAAATTGTAAGAAGATTTTTTTTATGCTTTGTGTTTTATACCTTCGTTTAGTTCATAATATTTTTGAGAAATACTTGGAAAAATCGAAAGAAATATAAAAAAAATATACTGAAAAGTACTAAATATAAGTAGAAATGCCGGTTTACTACCACCACTCAATGCTAATGTTTAGCTGCAATGCGAATAAATACGAGAGCCGAGATGCAGAAACCAACAAAAGTAAAATACCACCCAATAAAAATACTTCGTGTTTTTTAAGCTTTTTCTTTCTCCATTTATGTGATGCCAAGCTATCGTGGACACCGATGTTGACGCATTTTTATGAACAACGTATGGTTGTGGCAGTCAAAAATGAAAACACCACACTGGCACTGTTACTCCGGGTGTTGTTTTTGTTGTAGTTGTACTAAGGTTACGACCCAGAGAGTATTTCAGTGTTTTTTGCCAGCAATAGTCTTTATTAACTTCATTATTTTGAAACTTTTTAAAATCAACTAATCGAATTTCCATATTGGCCCAAATCGAATTATGGTAAATCGAAGAGTATGTATAGTCGATATCACTTTAAAAAAAAAAAAAAAAACTATTCTAAACGCGTGTGCCACTTGTTATTTACATTAATTTATACCAGGGCTGTGGAGGCGGAGTCGGAGTCTTGGAGTCGGAGTCTTGGAGTCGGAGTCTGAAGATTTTGCTAGAGTCGGAGTCGTAAAAATTTTGCTCGACTCCGACTCCGGCTAAACCAATTTTTTTAAAACACTTCACATTTTTGTAACTAAGCAAGTTTTTACGTCTGAAGTCTGAAGATTTTGCTGGAATCGGAGTCGTAAAAATTTTGCTCGACTCCGACTCCGGCTAAACCAAATTGTTTTAAAACACTTCACATTTTTGTAACTAAATAAGCAAGTTTTTACGCAAATTAGTTTCCATTGCGTTATTCATTCGATCTATGTACAGCATGTTTGTAAATGAAAATCAACTTCCAATTACGGCTATCTTTTTATGTTTCCTAGAATGTTAGACTAGCATATGGGCTGGATCGATCCATTTTAATGCCCATATCAATTTATTTGAAATATTTCGAACAATCGATATTATCTTTATTTTAATTTTATTTTGAGGCCATATACACATGTGGAATATTGACAGAAAATTTTTTCAAAGTTGTTTTTTATAGAAAATTTTGTCAAAATTAATTTTATAGTAATAGATTTTTTACTAGAAAATTTGGTCAAAATTTTATTTCTATAGAAAATGTAGTCAACATTTTGTTTCTGTAGAATATTTTGCAGAATTTTATTTACTACACGAACATTTTTCTAAAATTGTAATTTTATTGATAATTTTTCAAAATTTTATTTCTATAAGATAAATTTGTCAAATTTTATTTCTATAGCAAATTTTCTCAAATTTTTTTTCTTACACGCAACGAAAAAAAAACGTTTGGAAAACGTGTACCGAAAACGTTTTTCTTTTATTAGTGTTTTTTGAATTGCTTCGAAAATTTTAAACTTTTATCACCAACAAAATTCGTTTGTTACAAAATTTTTATTTTTTCAATAAAAAAAGTTATTTTTGAAACAACAACACAGTCCATTATACTACAATGTAATGTTGAACATTTTCTCGGAATCTTCCGAACATATCTGGAATATATGTAAACAAAAAAAAACAAAAAAAACTTTGGTCGAAGCAGGGATCGAACCCACGACCCTTGGCATGCAAGTCGGACGTAGCCACCACTGCTCCACGGTGCCAAACTAAATGTTTGTTTCTGTTAAATAAACTTTGTTTATTCGGTTCGTGGGCGCCGCAAGCTATGCTATATAAATATAACTTATATGGATATTTATCTATTGATGACCATAACAGGTACATAGCTCAGTGGTTAGTGTGTTGGCTTACAAAGTGCATGGTCCGCGGTTCGATTCTCCAGGCGAAAGGTAAAAAACATTGTAAAAATTTATAAAATCGCATAATTTCTTCTACATTGTTGGTATTACAGGAAAAGGTGTTAAGAACTAAAAAACCTCGTGGATGTGGGGGAAAATGCAATTAGCAAGAATACAATGTTTTTTTTTGAGTTTGTCTTTATGAAATTGTTTTTACATCCTGAAAAAGAATAAACGTTTATCACAAAAAGTATATACTTTTCTTCCAAATACACATCCTTACAGCGAAAAGCAAATGAGAAACGAACTTTGTTTGTCTAAAATTTCGTTTGGGAGGAAAGAATTATTTTATTGCGTGTACTGATGCTCACTGATACCCACTGCTATAAAAAATGTATTCAAAATTTTATTACTAGAGAAATATTTTTTCCTATATAAAATTTAATTAAAATTTTATTTCTAAAGAAAATTTAGTCAAAATTTTGTTTCTATAGAATATTTTGCAAAATTTTATTTCTATAGAAAATTTTGCAAAATTTTATTTGCTACACAATTTTTTTTTTATTGTATTTCTATTGATAATTTTTTCAAACTTTTATTTCTATAAAAAATTTTGCCAAATTTTATTTCTATAAAAATTTTATTCAACATTTTATTTCTATATATTTGGTCAAAATTTGATTTCTATAGAAAATTTTGCCAAAACTTTATTTCTATAGAAAATTTTGCAAAATTTTATTTACTAGACAAAAATTTTTCCAAAATTGTTTTCAGTGAGCATACAATTTTGGAAAAATTGCTGCTAAGTCGAAAACTTGTAGAAATGACTCAAATTTTCAAAATTTTCAATGAATGAATCATAAATGCATTTTTGCGAAATTGTCCAGACAATTGTAAATATTTCCCAAATATTGCACGAGTTTTGTAGAAGTCTGATTTGAAATTTTATCAAAATGTAGATCTAAATACAAAGTTCTGCATAGTATATTATAATCGGCCCGCCTGAATTTAGACTTTCCTTGCATTTTTATTTTTCGTTAAAATTGTGTTACGTCCCATAACGTTAGATTTAAATTTTAAGAACATAGATTTTGTAGAAGTATTTATATACAATTTTGTCTAAATCGATTCAGTTTCAAATGCATGCATATGGGAATATAAACCTTTATATAGCTCGCAACAAATTTAAAGGATTTGAGATAGTATCAATAATTTTGGTGCACAAATACATATACTGTTGGTATCTTCTCATATTATGATGGGTATTTATATCATTATTTTATTTATTAAACATTGCCCTAAATTTGAAATATACTGTTCAATTGGCATCTAATGTGAAATTAAGACCTTTTTTGCACACATAAATAAATACGATACTTTATATCGATCCACTTACGGTACCCCCACAATATAACTACAAATTAGTGGTATTAAAATTAGATTTAGTAATATTACCCGGAGTCGGAGTCGAGCTGATGACAAATGCTGGAGTCGGAGTCGGAGTCGGAGTCGAGCAAAATTGGCTCGACTCCGACTCACAGCCCTGATTTATACTGTAGGATTTTTAGTACAATCTCGTTAAAATTACGGAAATTATCCGGTGTCTTCACAAATAATGGAGTATGCGAGACGAATATTATATTTGTTAGCAATTTTCGGTTTTACCGCACTGTGGATAAATGTACCGTATATAAGTGTGCACAGACAATTTTCTACACTAACCTCATACTCCTGTATAGAGATGACACAAAATTGTCGTGACACGCGTGAATGAGTCGTGAACGAAATCTGAAGCAACTCTCGTCAATGTGGGACTGAAACAAATATGTCGTGCGTGAGTGTGAGTGGCTAACATATCTATCGTGTGTGAGCGTGCGTAAATAAACATTTTGGTTCGTGAAAATGCGTGAGGGTGAGTGAAATTTCACTCACGCGCACACCTCTACTCCTGAATATTAAATTTTAATGAGTGATTTTCAATGAAGTGGGGACAAAATCGTTGTGAGATTTGTGAGGATCTAAGCTGAAAGAAACTTTTTTCAGAATTCCATTATAAACCACAGATATACTGTCATTTTTATACCCTGCGCCACACTGTGGAACAGGGTATTATAAGTTAGTGCATATGTTTGTAACTCCCAAAAGGAGACGAGATAGACACATGGTGTCTTTGGCAATAATGCTCAGGGTGGGTCCCTGAGTCGATATAACCATGTCCGTCTGTCTGTGAACACATTTTTGTGATCAAAGTCTAGGTCGCAATTTAAGTCCAATCGCCTTCAAATTTGACACATGTTCCTAATTTGGGTCAGAATAGAACCCTATTGATTTTGGAAGAAATCGGTTCAGATTTAGATATAGCTCCCATATATATCTTTCGCCCGATATGCACTAATATGGACCCAGCAGCCAGAGTTTTATACCGATTTGCTTGAAATTTTGTACAAACATAACACTTAGTCGTATAGTCAATTGTGCAAAATTTGATTCAAATCGGTTCAGATTTAGATATAGCTCCCATATATATCTTTCGCCCGCTATGGACTAATATGGTCCTAAAAGCCAGAGTTTAGGCCCAATTTGGTTGAAATTTTGCACAGGGAGTAGATTTAGCATTGTATGCGTCCCAAATTTGGTTGAAATCGATTCAGATTTAGATATAGCTCCCATATATATCTTTCGCCCGATATACATTTATATGGACCCAGAAGCCAGAGTTTTATCCCGATTAGCTTGAAATTCTGCACAAGGAATACAATTGGTTGTATAGTCATGTGTGCCAAATTTGATTGAAATCGGTTCAGATTTAGATATAGCTTCCATATATATTTTTCGCCCGATATGGACTTATATGGCCCCAGAAGCCAGAGTTTTGGCCCAATTTGGTTGAAATTTTGCACTAGGAGTACAATTAGTAATATAGTCATGTGTGCCAAATTTGATTGAAATCGGTTCAGATTTAGATATAGCTCACATATATATGTTTTTCTGATTTCGACAAAAATGGTCAAAATACCAACATTTTCCTTGTTAAATCGCCACTGTTTAGTTGAAAAGTTGTAAAAATTACTCTAATTTTCCTAAACTTCTAATACATATATATCGAGCGATAAATCATAAATAAACTTTTGCGAAGTTTCCTTAAAATTGCTTCGGATTTAAATGTTTCCAATATTTTTTTTACTAACATTGTGTTCCACCTTAGTGCATTAGCCGACTTAAATTTTGAGTCTATAGATTTTGTAGAACTCTATCAAATTCTGTCCAGATCGAGTGATATTTAAATGTATGTATTTGGGACAAACCTTTATGTATAGCCCCCAACACATTTGACGGATGTGATATGGTATATATTATACCTTGCACAAAGTGTTGCAAGGTATAATATAGTCGGCCCCGCTCGACTTTAGACTTTCCTTACTTGTTTCTATTTGAAAAAGTGTGACACTTTTCTTAGAATATTAGTGTGCCACCTTTCATGACCAGTGACGCTTTTTACACTACAGAAAATGGATCAACCCCAGGATCACCACATTACATATTGACCAGAACTGGGACTTGTCCAGTTCGTATGAGAAGGGATCGGCCACTTCAACTAGGTGTTGTCATTCAGGGGGTAAATTTACACTTTCCGACACGACTTGCTCTCATACCAAAGGAAACGTCCTGGGACACTTTAGTTGGACACTCCATATGCGAGTTCATGGGGACAACAACTTTAGAACCTTTTTTAATTTGAGCGCCTGAATCGCACTATGTAGATTTTTGTTCGAAATTACTCACGAAATTACTTGACTCTATTAAGTTTTTAATTAAAATTAGACTGGAACATTGTTATTCGCTAAATCTGCCTTTTAAAGGCTTTGAATTGCTTAAATAAATGGAAATAAATAAATAAATTGTTTCAACCACGAAAATGATAATATTAATCACAGCACTTTTTGGAAATTAAAAATATTGTTGACAAAAAATTTATTGATTTACTTGGCATTTTCAATTCATTTTTTAATTCGGCCAATTAAACATTTAATTGATTTTTGTCGCAAACACTAATTAATTTTGTAAATGCTGTAATCAATTATTCATTGTATTATTAATTATTTAATAATAATTATTTACATGAAATCACTTTCTTTTCAAAAATTTTATGATTCTAATATGTATCTATAAACTACTTACTTGCGAATAAAATGTTCAATTATGATTTTTGGAAATATTTTTAATTTACATTTTAATTGAGATTATTGATAATTTAATTAAAAACGTAAAAAAAATCAATCATGATGTTAACTGAATTAATTTTTTAATTTGATTTGAAAAATTTAGTTGTTATTGTTTTAATTTTCAACTTCAATTAAAATTTTAATTGGAAATATTTTGGTGATATATTTTCTTTGTAGAAAGAAACAACAACCTTATTAAACAATCGTAGTTCAATAAATTTTTAGATCCAATAAGAATTTTATATCAAAAGAGTATAGAAATTAATAAATATGTACTTTTATAAACTAAGGACTACTGCATCGGCATCATTCCTGGGACATCATTGATAATTTGCACCAATTTCCCATAGGGATGTACAGGCATGCTAGGAATATGAATATGAAAAAGTATAGGGTTCTACCCTTTCTCAAAAAATTGAAAAAGTCAAAAGCTCGACTTTTTCCCAATTCTGTCTGATAAAGTCGAAAGGTCAAAACGTCGACTCTTTGAAATTTTAAGAAAATCGAAAAGTCACCTTTACAAAAAATCGAAAATCGACTCTTTGACTCTGATTACAATCCTTATTATGAATTGTACCTTTTTAGAAAATTATTCTGAAACCCCTTCGAAATTCGACTTAACTTTTTACGCAAATAACGCGACATGTTCTGCTTTTGGTTTTCTTTAATGCTTGTGTGGGCATATGGGTGCGTATTCGTATTGTCTTTGTTGATAATGCATCATTCGCCCGAGAGTACTTTGAGTCATACACAGACATACATCCATGTACACTCACAAGGGTGTAATGTTTTATTGTCAAAGATTCTGTTCTATTCTGTTCTGTTGTGTGCTATGTCCTTATCTCATAGAAGAAAATGGGCAAAGATAGGAGAATGTGGGGAATAAGTGTCTTTCTGTGTTTACCAGATTTTTTCGTATACGTATTTGTATCTGAAACTCGCATTTTCAACTGGATGTTTTTTTCGTTTGAACATGCACTGGAAAAATAAAATATTTGCAATACACTGAAAAAATATATTGTAGTAAACCCAAATATTTCAGATGGCTTTTTGAATTAGGTGATGCTTATCTGTACGAAAAGGAAAATTCCGTTATTATAAAAATTAACTTTAAAAATTTGATGATTAGCTATAACATAAATAGACATTCCAAAATACGATATGTCTGCCTATTATTTTGAAGACAATTTTTACTTGAAACACGATATAATTTCTACATGAAGCTGAGTTTGAAATTGTAGTATTCAATTGTGACTGAAATGTTCATAATGGATTGCAATTTTGCTGTGACTGTGATTGTGATTTTACATAATAAAAAAGGGGGTAAATATTCATAAATGTAAACTTGTTTCCCAGTAATTTAAATGTAAACTGCGTCTTAAATGATTCCATAGTGTATTTAAAGAAAATCCACAGAAAGAAAAGGAATAAAAAAATAAAACAAATCCAAAAATATATATTTTAAAATTATTAAAAAACAAGTATATACGGTCGTAAGTTCGGCCAGGCCGAATCTTATGTATCCTCCACCATGGATTGCGTAGAAACTTCTACGAAAGACTATCATCCACAATCGAATTACTTGGGTTGTGGTATCTTAAATCGTTTTCTATATTGTTAGTCCATACGTGGTATATATTAGACAAAAAAGGTATGTGTAGGTAAGTCTACAAATAATTACGAATCGATATGGACTTTTGCACGGTACGTAGGGAGCCAGAATTGAAATATGGGGGTCGGTTATATGGGGGCTATATACAATTATGAATTTGATATGGACCAATTTTTGTGTGATTGGGGATCGATTTATCTCAGGGCTATATATAACTATAGACCGATATGGACCTAATTAGGCATGGTTGTTAACGGCCATATACACAATGTACCAAATTTCAACTGACTCGGATGAAATTTGCTCCTCCAAGAGGCTCCAACACCAAATCTCGGGATTGGTTTATATGGGGGCTATATATGATTATGGACTGATATGGACCACTTTTGGCATGGCTGTTAAATATCATATACCACCACCACGTACCAACTTTCAACCAGATCGGATGAATTTTGCTTTTCCAAAAGGCACCGTAGGTCAAATCTGGGGATCGGTTTATATGGGGGCTATATATAATTATGGACTGATATGAACCAATTCCTGCATGGTTGTTGGATACCATATACTAACATCACGTACCAAATTTCAACCCAATTGGATGAATTTTGCTCTTCCAAGGGGCTCCGGAGGTCAAATCTGGGGATCGGTTTATATGGGGGCTATATATAATTATGGACCGATTTCGACCACGTACCAAATTTCAACTGAATCAGATGAATTTTGGCCTTCCAAGAGGCTCCGGAGGTCAAATCTGGTGATCGGTTTATATGGGGGCTATATATAATTATGGACCGATGTGGACCAATTTTAGCATGGTCATTAGAGACCATATACTAACACCATGTACCAAATTTCAGCCGGATCGGATGAAATTTGCTTCTCTTAGAGGCTCCGCAAGCAAAATCGGGGGATCGGTTTATATGGGGGTTATATATAATTATGAACCGATGTTGACCAATTTTTGCATAGTTATTAGAGATCATATACTTACACCATGTATCAAATTTCAGCCGGATCGGATTAAATTAGCTTCTTTTAGAGTCCCCGCACGCCAAATTTGGGGGTCCGTTTATATGGGGGCTATACGTAAAAGTGGACCGATATGGCCCATTTGCAATACCATCCGACTTACATCAATAACAAATACTTGTGCCAAGTTTCAAGTCGATAGCTTGTTTCGTTCTTCTCTCTTATCACTGAGTGCTGCCCGATTCCATGTTAAGTCCCTTGTCATTGAGCTTAACATGGAATCGGGCAGCACTCAGTGATAAGAGAGAAGTTTACCACTGTGGTATCACAATGGACTGAATAGTCTAAGTGAGCCTGATACATCGGGCTGCCACATAACCTAACCTAACCTAACCTTGTTTCGTTCGGAAGTTAGCGTGATTTCAACAGACGGACGGACATGCTCAGATCGACTCAGAATTTCACCACGACCCAGAATATATATACTTTATGGGATCTTAGGGCAATATTTCGATGTGTTACAAACGGAATGACAAAGTTAATATACCCCCATCCTATGGTGGAGGGTATAAAATTTAATATAATTTACATTTCCTTTGCAATTAACTGCTTCATACAGACTCCTTTATACTTTTTCATTCACTTCAGTATCGTGTGGCGATACATTTTTGGGATACCAAAGTCGAAAATCAACGTTTCGACTAGAAAAAGTCGATAAGCCCACAAGTCATAGTCGACGTTTTGTATTTTCCAAAATCGTCTACAAGCTTTGCCGTTTATATTTCGGTATTGGAGAACAAAAACAAAAATTAATCACCAAAACCGTTTGTAGATGCGCTTTTGCAACGTCTCAAACTCTACTTCGAATTTTCGACTTCTGTTTATTTTCGGACTCGTATGAGTAAATCCACGATTCATCACCTGTCACGATGTCATAGACGTGTTTCGAAGCACAGTGATCGTATTTTTGGAACATTTCTTTCTATCAATCGATACAATCCAATTTTAGAGCGATTGACAAATTGTGTGAGATCCAACGCGAACATATTATTTTAACGGTCAAATGTTTATACAATATTGAATGTATACTGGTCCCAATAATGCCTAAGGTTGTCTCAATCTTACGATAGGTCACATGGCGATATTGCAATATCAGTGGGCGCACAGCATCAATGGTTTCCGGAACAACAACTGATTTTAGGTGCGAACTGATTTAGGTGCGAACTGCAACCATCGTTAAACATTGGCCTTTGACGGAGCTTCATTGCCAAAAAATTGAATTAAGTTCAACCGATGTACTGTTGTGCTAAAGGTGGAATTACATACCATGCGATCATGCGTGCGTACATTGTATTTGAATGCGTTGACGAATACGATTCTTCAATTGAGTTACACAGAATGCGTCGGAATACTAATGAATTTGCTGATTACATTTCTTGCCTCTGCGCTTTTTGTTGTTTTTGTATTCCACACACTTTTTAAAGTATAGGACATTACGTATTTTAAATTCAATCAATAATCTCTCGTTAATATTTTAGATTTATTTTCGTTTCTTGATTTGTTTACATGTTGTTTAATGTTGTCAACGCACCCGACGCATTGAAAAGTTAAAAGTTCGTCAACTTTATGCGTCATATGCATACGTTACTTTTGTCGTGTAACTCAAACAATTGTAGTTCCAAACATTTTAACTTTTTTTGACAAAAGCATATAACGTACGCGCGCATGATCGCATGGTATGTAATTCCACCATAATCCACATCGAAAGTTGTAAAAAATAATCGCACAAAAATATTCACGATTTAATTCCATTTTTTGGCTAATAGCGCTCTTATATCAAAACGATCAGAGTACGAGTAGCCAAAAATTGTAAAAACTAACAATAGAGTTGTCAGTGGGCAAATTGGGATTTGCCAATCCCGCCAATTAAAAGGTATCCCTCGTAATAGCACTGGAAAAAGCCAAAGAGGCCAAAGATCTCACGTCCTTAAAATACGAATGAGTTTTTTGCTTAGCCTAGAAGACACATTTCTCTGATAGAAAGTTTTTTTCCTTGCCCGAAAGACGATGAACTTTTCTATAAAGTCGTTTTTTTCCTTATAATTATGTGATTCACATTAAAAATAGGTATCTTAAAATGAAAGAAAATTTTGTTTGGCTAAGGTCAACTTGTCTTTAATAATTGTGAAAAAAATCTTCAAAATTAAAGAAATTGTCTTAAAAAATAGGAGACATTTTTCAACACTTTATTTTAAAGACGATTTTTACTTGAAACATAGCATAATTTCTACTTGAAGTGAAGTCTGAAAATTTATATTACCGTTAACACGTTTTTAACCCTTTCACTACCGATGTCCACTACAGAGGACATTCGCAAAACGACCCCAAACTCTAACTCCCCACTTAGTTTCGATTTATTTCTCGATGATACTTTAAAGTAGAAGCTTTTATCTAAATAAGCTATAAATGGTTAGCATGCCCATGATATGAACCAATTCCTGCATGGTTGTTGGATACCATATACTAACATCACGTACCAAATTTCAACCCAATTGAATGAATTTTGCTCTTCCAAGGGGCTCCGGAGGTCAAATCTGGGGATCGGTTTATATGGGGGCTATATATAATTATGGACCGATTTCGACCAATTTTTGCATGGGTGTTTGAGGCCATATATTAACACCACGTACCAAATTTCAACTGAATCAGATGAATTTTGGTCTTCCAAGAGGCTCCGGAGGTGAAATCTGGTGATCGAACCCACCGTATGCAAGGTCGTGGGTTCGATTCCTGCTACGACCGAACACCAAAAAGTTTTTCAGCGGTGAATTATGCCACCTCAGTAATACTGGTGACATTTCTGAGGGTTTCTCTAAGTGGTTTCACTGGAATGTGGAACGCCGTTCGGACTCGCCTATAAAAAGGAGGTGCCTTGTCATTGAGCTTAACAAGGAATCGGGCAGCACTCAGTGATAAGAGAGAAGTTCACCACTGTGGTATCACAATGGACTGAATAGTCTAAGTGAGCCTGATACATTGGGCTGCCACATAACCTAACCTAACCTAAGCTATAAATATTTTCCATATTGCTGGGCATTAAAACGTATTTTCATAACATTTCTTGACAATAAACGAAAAAAAAAAAACAATTTTGAGACAATTTTTCTACTTTACGTCTCTATTAAATGGATATTCATATAAAACCCATAACCTAAATTATTTCAGATTCTTTCTTGATTTTTTTTTCAACACTTCAACAGATATTACAGGCTAAATAGCGCTTAGTTTCGTATGGCCATTTGGTCACAATTCAAGAATTAAATGTTCAGAAAAAACACATATAGCTTTCTAAATAATTGAGATAGGCCTTCCAAATTGCAATATTTTATCAACATCCTCTTAGTACAAGTAGAAACAGAGGAAGCATGAAAGTTTTTAGCATTAAGTTTAATTTGATAGTGAAAGGGTTAAAAGACTTTAATTGCACATGAAGAAAAAAACTGAAAAAACTATTAAATTAAAATTTGCTGCCTAGGAACACGTACGTAGAACTTAAATTTAAACAGGGAATTCTGTCTTAAAAGTATCCTTACTTCAATTCTCCGCTTCTTTGGCTCGGAAACAATACCAAATTATTAGTGTAAAGACAAAATCTTTGGAACCGAGCATGCTTTTTTTCAGTGTGGCCATTGTAATTTTTTTTTTTTTTTTGTTAGTCAAAATCGACTTTTTGTAGTGCCAAAAAGTCGAAAAAAAGAAGAAAGCGGATGCAACTCCTTTTATGCTGAAACTTCAAGAAAAAGTCAAATGTCGTTACGTTCAAAGTCGACTTTTCAATATTCATTAAACTTGAAAGTTGTCACACTTTTAAATAGCCGAAAGTGGAATTTCAAATTTCGAAAAAATAACAAGGTGAGGTGCTGAACCAATTTCTCGATGTTCCTATGTCTATGCGTTCCCAGCAAAAAAATTTGGAAGTTCTTCCAAAGGCACAACTTTAAAAGCACTTCCAGAAGATGCACTCCCAATGATGTTCTTTATTTTAACTACCAAGGATGTTCTTTTAATTCAATTTTTTATAACTTGGTTTTTTCATACTTTTAATGGATAATTTTATCTTTTTTTGTTTCAAATAGGTTAAAAACAGAGTAAGAATTCATAAAATGGTACAAAATATTTGAATTTTTTCGCAAAAATTCTAAAACCAATCTGAAAAAAATGTGAATTTTGGAAAATATTTGAGGTCAGAGAGTTTCCGAGAAGCGTTAGAATCCATTAAAAATTATACAAAATTATAAAAATTATTTATTTGACAAAATATCACAGAATTTTTCAATTTACATCCAAAACATTGAATTCGGATCACACCTAAAAAAGTCATGCAAATTCAGTGCAACGGCTGTTGAAATGGAGGACCTCCGTCCTATGACAAGCCCATGTTAAATTAATCGCTTCTGCGTCAATTTTGCACCACTTCCGGATTTTGATTTTCATTACTTTTTTGGCGACGCTTTTTTTGCTGGGTTAGTAAACAATCCATGGGTAACATCGCTTTGACTTTTGCATTCTAGAGTTTAGGACTTGGAATTTACACAACTTAAGGACAGATTTCTTTAAAATCAGGAACTGTTTATTACAATAAGGATTTTTCATTTTTGTTTTAAAGATTTTTTGATATTAATATAACATATTTTACCTTGAAGTATCAGTTTGGATTTTTAAATATTATTACCAATATAACTTACTGGTCCAAAAGAACTGCATAGTAAATTCTTATCTATACGGAATTATATATCCAAACACTTTTGCTTATTCACTAAATTGCAATAGTCCTAATTTAATTGTTTCTATATTTGCACAACTAATCGATTTTCTCTATTTTGCCCTTTTGCAGCCTACCACCACCCTCGGCTTCGACAACTCCAACGAAATCGTTTGATAGTAACTTCAAACTAGAACCCAATCTTAGTGCCAAAGATTTCGCCAGTACCAATAGTCAGACTGGAGAAAATGGTCCACTCGCTCAGGCCATTAGCAACAGTAGTCTGCCTGCCACAATGGCAGGTTGTGGCAGTAGTAGTGCGACTCCCAGTGTGGCCGGTGATGCACCACCACCAACGAAACGTAAATACAAAAAGCGAGTGCAATTCAACGATAACCTAAATGGCTTAAGCAAACTGAAGAACTTTACCAATTTCACAATAAAAGCGAAAAAACAAATGGCGGCTGCCGCGGCAGCTGCTGCAGCAGTAGCATCGACAGCCAACAATGATAATGCTACGGGTGATGTGGTGCCAGAAGTTTTGGATTGCCGAATTGCTGAAAAAATCAAAAGTGAACTGGAGGAGAAATCCCAGTCGAAGGAATCCCTGGCCTTGTGTCTTAAGAAGGGCGATGGTTTTGGCGATGACGAAGAAGATGACGAAGACGACGCTGGTACATCCTCCATGATGGGAGATGGTATTGATGGCCTCAACAATGGTCCTAATGCGAACTTCCATGTTCGTGTCAAAGGTAAAAAGTCAAAGAATTCCGTACCACCACCACCTTCATCATACATAGATGAAGATGAGGACTGTGGTGGCGGACTTGAGGGCAGTGAAGATGACGAAGAGGAGGAGGAATTGGACGAAGAGGCGTTGGCTCGTGAAATGAAAAATGAACAGAATTTTGTCGAAGAAGAAGATGAACTGGATATTGCATTCCGTTCGCATCAATCATGTCGAGAATGTTCTCTGGGTCATGACTACAAGGCTTGTCCCCTGCGCACAGCAATTGGTACGGTAACGGATGCTGTCGATTTGGCCGAATGGTTGGAAAGGAAAAATCTAGAAGCTCTGGCCAAACTCAAAGCCGATGCCCAACGTCAGGCCAAACATCTACACGGTGACGATGACGAGGATATGGATGAGTCCTCTCAACTTTCCGAATTAGAGACAAAACCTCTGATAACATTCGCAGAAGCTTCGGTGCCAGCCGAGTTTGAACTGCACAATGTAGAGCCCCATGTAACAGGGGTGTTTGCTCGTACAGAAGTAAGGGCCTTCACCAAACTGGGCCCCCTAAGGGGACAATCGGTTCAGGCGACCGAAATACGCGAAGCTAGTGACATGAAATGGATCTTTGAGATTTGTGAAGCCGGTGCAGAGAAATCGCAATTTCTACTATGCGACAATCCCAATTCGTCGAATTGGTTGCGCTACATTAGACCGGCCCCCACCTATGATGAGCGTAATGTAAATTTGGTTTTTATAGAATCTCAGGCATTTTTCGTTACTTGTAGAGATCTAAAGAATGGCATGGAGCTCTTGTACTGGAGTGACGACTGCAATACCATGTGGCGTAAGAAACATTGGGCGGAGAAGACGAGTAAGTAGATGACATTTCCCCAACGATCGGGAGTAGTTCATAACCGTATTACTCCTATGTTTCAGATTGTGGTGGCTGTAATTTGAAATTCGAACACCCATTGTACTATCGTACCCACTGTTCCATATTCCATGATCCCACAATGAGTCTGACGATACGCAAATATCATTGTAAGGTGTGTGGTGAGGCCGTCCTTGGCAAGGATAACATCATGAAACATGCTGCCGAGAAGCATGATGGCAAGGGTGCCCATCAGTGCCAGTTTTGCAACAAGTTCTTCCTGCGTATCAGCTATCTGGATATGCATCGAACCTATGGCTGTGCGGCCAATCCCAATCGAACTCGGCCAATTTGTGATTTTTGTGGTCGAAAATACTATCGGCCACAAAAACTCAAAGCCCACATTCGTCGAATGCATAGTGGTAAGATTTTTCAAATGCAACAACAACAACTACTACTTCTGCATTGTATGATTGCATTTGCAACAACAACTACAACTGTAATTGTAATAGTATATATAGAGCACGTATTGTATAAAAGACAGTATGCAACATTAGACATAGATAGTGAAGTAGTAGTCGACCAAATCAGACATTATAACTAACATTGGACCTCATACTAATGCACAAATATACATGCAACTGCAGGCTAAGGATATTAGGATGTACTGATAATATTGTGGGTTGGAAATTAATTCAAAAAGAAAGAAGAAGAAAATTTTACAAAAACAGTTTGATTAAGTAAAACGATGCGCTTCGTTTTCTCACATGTCATACGATGCTGCACTCACAGAAAAGTTCATTAACATTTAGTAAACGAAACTTTTTCATTAACATAACGGAATTATTTCAATTCAATTTTTGGTGAAAATTAAGGCGAATGGATTTCTGCGTGAAATTACTTGTGGTTTGCCTATATCTTCAATTATCTAATATAATTCAATTTAATCTATTTATATTTAAATTAAAAATATATTTTAAAATAAGAATTCTATACAATGAATTAATAATTTTAGTTTTCAGTTTTTTTTACTTACCCCCGTATTCATAAAAGTTAACGTAAACCTATTATTACCATAAAAATTCCTTCGAAAAACTGTCAGTAAATTATTATGAATATGTGCATTAATATATAAATTGTTTATAAATAACCTTCAATAAATTTAATTTACATCAATTTATATTTATTTATCTAGTTAACCTTAATTTAGTACATGTTAATTAAATGTAATTTAATTTATTTTATTTAGTTTATTGATTTATATTTATTTTACTATTATTTATGTTTAACTTAGTTGAATTCTATTAAAACAAGTAAGGAAAGTCTAAAGTCGGGCGGGACCGACTATATTATACCCTGCACCACTTTGTAGATATAAATTTTCGATCACATCCGTCAAATGTGTTGGGGGCTATATATAAAGGTTTGTCCCAAATACATACATTTAAATATCACTCGATCTGGACAGAATTTGATAGACTTCTACAAAATCTATAGACTAAAAATTTAAGTCGGCCAATGCACTAGGGTGGAACACAATGTTAGTAAACAAATATGGGAAACATTTAAATCTGAAGCAATTTTAAGGAAACTTCGCAAAAGTTTATTTATGATTTATCGCTCGATATATATGTATTAGAAGTTTAGGAAAATTAGAGTCATTTTTACAACTTTTCGACTAAGCAGTGGCGATTATACAAGGAAAATGTTGGTATTTTGACCAGTTTTGTCGAAATCAGAAAAACATATATATGTGAGCTATATCTAAATCTAAACCGATTTCAACCAAATTTGGCACGCATAGCTACAATGCTAATTCTACTCCCTGTGCAAAATTTCAACTAAATCGGAGTTAAAAATTGGTCTCTGTGGTCATATGAGTGTAAATCGGGCAAAGGCTATATATGGGAGATATATCTAAATCTGAACCGATTTCAACCAAATTTGGCACGCATAGCTACAATGCTAATTCTACTCCCTGTGCAAAATGTCAACTAAATAGGAGCAAAAAATTGGCCACTGTGGTCATATGAGAATCCGGTGTACATATTCGTAATGTTAATTCTACTCTCTTTTCAAAATTGCACGTAAATCGGAACAAAATATTGGCCTCAGGGGCCATAGGAGTGTAAATCGAGAGAAAGCTATATATGGGAGCTATATCTAAATCTGAACCGATTTGACTGATATTCTGCAAAATTTACGAGGCTCACAAAATATTCGATTATACGAAATTGGAAGAAGATCGGTTGATAAATACGTCATTTATGACCAGATCGGTTCTAAATATATATGGCAGCTATATCTAAATCTGAACCGACTTTTTCCAAAATCAATGGGGATCGTCTTTGAGGCGAAAAAGAGCCCTATCCCAAATTTGAAGACGATCGGACTTAAACTGCGAGCTGGACTTTGCACACAAACATACATCAACAGACAGACAGACTGACAGACGGACATCGCTATATCGACTCAGAATTTAATTCTAAGCCGATCTGTATATTAAAAGATGGGTCTATGACTACTGCTTCTCGGCGTTACATACAAATACACAAACGTATTATACCCTGTACCACAGTAGTGGTGGTATTAATATGGGAAACATTTTAATCTCAACCAATTTTGAGGAATTTCGCAAAAGTGTATTTATGATTTATCGGTCGATAGATATGTATTAGAAATAAAGGAAAATTTGAGTCACTTTAACAAGTTTTCGACTTAGCAGAGGCGATTTTATAAGAAAAATGTGGGTATTTTGGTCATTTTTGCCCAAATCGGAAAAACATATATATAGATATCTGAACCGATTTCAACCACATTTAACACGCATACATAGTATTTTAATTCTACCCCCTGTGCAAAATTTCACGTAAATCGGACTACAACTTTCACCTCTATGGTCATGTGACGGAAAATCGGGCGAAAGATATATATGGGAGTTATATCTAAATCTGAACCGATTTCAATAAAATTAAGCACACTTGACTACACTACTAATTGTACTCCTATATATCTAAATCAGAACCAATTTCTTCCAAAATCAATAGAGTTCTATTCTGACCCAAAACAGGTGCCAAATTTGAAGGCGATTTGACTTAAACTACGACCTAGACTTTGATCACAAAAATGTGTTCACAGACGGACGGACATGGCTAGATCGACTCAGCATTATTGTAAAGACGCCATGTGTCTATCTCGTTTCCTTTTGGGTGTTGCAAACATAAAGGGTGATACGGTCAAAATTTGGTCAATATAAACTTGACGTATTTCTTTCAATTTTGCATTTAAAAAACCTGAACACCCCTCATTTTGAAGGTGTGTGTGTAGAATGTTGCTCCTATTTTGATTTTGGAATTCACTCTTCAGTTGTCAAAATGCCGTCCAAGCAAGAAGAGCAGCGTATCAAAATTTAGCTCGCGCATCGCGAAAATCCGAGCTACTCCCACGCAAAGCTGGCATAATCGCTAAAAGTTGCCAAATCAACCGTTACAAATGTAATTAAAGTGTTTGGAGAACGTTTGTCGAAAGCCAGGAAGTCTGGATCGGGGGGAAATCGAAAACCGGAAGCCGCTGAGACGACAAAGAGAGTTGCCGGTAGTTTCAAGCGAAACCCAAACCTCTCTCTCCGAGATGCCGAAAATAAGCTGGGTGTATCGTCTAAAACCGTGCATCGAGCCAAAAAACGAGCCGGACTATCGACTTACAAGAAGGTAGTGACTCCAAATCGCGATGATAAACAAAATACGACGGCCAAAGCGCGATCCCGGTGGCTGTACACGACGATGCTGACGAAGTTTGACTTCGTGGTAATGGACGACGAAACCTACGTCAAAGCCGACTACAAGCAGCTTCCGGGACAGGAGTTTTATACGGCAAAAGGAAGGGGAAAGGTAGCAGATATTTTCAAGCACATAAAACTGTCAAAGTTCGCAAAGAAATATCTGGTTTGGCAAGCCATCTGTACCTGTGGCTTGAAAAGCAGCATTTTCATAGCTTCCAGGACTGTCAACCAAGAAATTTACGTGAAAGAGTGTTTGAATAAACGTCTGCTGCCTTTCCTGCTGTTTTGGCCGGATTTGGCATCTTGCCATTACGGTAAAAAGGCCATGGAGTGGTACGCCGCCAACAACGTGCAGGTGGTTCCCAAGGACAAGAACCCTCCCAACACGCCAGAGCTCCGCCCAATTGAGAAATACTGGGCTATTGTCAAGCGGAACCTAAAGAAGACCAAAAAAACTGCTAAGGACGAGCAGCAGTTCAAGGCAAACTGGCTTTCTGCGGCGAAGAAGGTGGACAAGGTGGCTGTACAAAATCTGATGGCAGGTGTCAAGCGTGAGGCCCGGCAATTCGGATTTGGAAAAGCGAAAGCCTAACTGAATATTTTTCCTGAATTTTATACTAATTGAACTTGAAAAAGAAATTTAATTTGATTTTTTAAATAAACGATTTCACCGATTTACACGCGTTTTCCCTTGACCAAATTTTGACCGTATCACCCTTTATGCACTAACTTATAATACCCAGTTTCGCAGTGTGGCGCAGGGTATAAAAATAGAGTTAAAATAGAAATTTTATAAAATGAAGTTTTAATCTTATTTTCTAATCCCCATATTCAAAAAAGTTAACGTAAACTTTAAACCTTCTTTTACTTCAATTATATTTATTTATATACTTCAAAATTATATTTATTTAATTTAATTTGTGTTAATTAAATGTAAATTAATTCAGTTTAATTAAATACTAATTGATTTATTTGAATTTATGTTTATTTTACGCTTACTTATGTTTTAATTTGTAGAATTTTCTTTAAAATTTTAATTTAAAATAGAAATTTTATTTTTAATCACATTTCCTGATCCCCATATTAAAAACCATAATTAATACAAACATTAAACCTTCTTATATCAAACAAATTATGTCATTAAAATGTCAGTGAATTGTATGGAATATTGGTTATAATATAAGTTTACGTTATAAATAAGATTTAATAAATTTAATTTACTTCAATTTATATTTATTTATATAGATTACTTTAATTTAATTTATGTCAATTAAGTGTAAATTAAATATTTTTTTTTTATTTATTTTACTAATATTTATGTTTGCCTTAGTTGATTTACTTTTTTGAAAATTTTATTTAAAATAGAAATTTTATGAAATAAATTTTTAATTTTATTTCCTTGACCTAATCGGTTACAAAGGGTTAAAGTGTAACTTTAATTCACAATGGTATCAGTACATCCATATACTATGTTTCATAATTTCCCATACTGAGAATATGTAGCTTGTATATCAACATTTGAATTTGTGCAGTATGAGTAGGACAATAATTGTGACTGTAGTATTTAATATTAACTAATACATAATGCATTCGAATGTACTCAGGATTCAGCTATAATTCATATAATTTGCAATTGGTTGTGTATTAAGTATTTATCCCAATTTTATATGCAACGAAGAATTGCAGTTCGAAAAGAAAAGTTACGGGCTTGATGTGGAAAAACATTTAGTAACCGATTATTATTATGTTTTTTTTTTTTTTTCACCGAAAACGGCTTTTTTGATACTAACAACTCAAAAATTAGAATACAGTGACTCACACGTCTAACCGGACACTACCAACGTTAGGTTTAATTTGATCAAATCTCTGTTACACCAAAATAAAGGAAATTTTGTTTGTTATTCTATTATAAAGCAAAAAGGCACAAAACGGTCACTCTTAATATATAAATTTAAAAAATGTAACAAAACATATGAAATTCATTCCACACATCTAACCGGATTATTCCAAAATCCTATTATTATTATTATTTTGTCGCATATCCTTTAGCAGATATTACAGCTTCTAGTCTTTTTAGTATTGAAGACACAAGATTTTTGCAAAGTTGTGGATTCATATTGATCCATGCTCTCAAAATAGATGATTTGAGCTCTTGGACATTGGAATGTCTCTTTTGGTAAATTGTTCGTCCAATTTTGTGCCAAACGTGCTGGATAATATTGAGATTGTGTATAATAATAAAAAAAAAACAAGTATATACAGTGTAAGTTCGACCGGGCCGAATCTTAAATACCCACCACCATGAATCAAATAAAATAGTTTCCTTTGAAAATTTCTGGGGGTTTGATGACAGATATTTTCCCAAGCAGATCAGTTCAACCAGTACGCTTCCCACTGATAAATGTAAGGATTTTATCTATGAAGACTTGATCAGATTCTGGATTTATAAGAACCATTTTTTGTTGGAGTTTTAGCGGAATCATAAACATCTTTTGTAAGTGTGCAAGAAAATGATGAAATAACGCCTTGATTTAAAATCTAAAATCTGTAGATTTTTACCCCACTTATTTAATTAATTACGAGAATTAAAATCTAGAAATTTTACATTCAGTTTCAAGCAAATTTCATGATCAATGCACTTTCTGTACCCTCAAGATCTGAAATCGATCTATATGGAGGCCTTACCAAATGGACCGATAAAAACTAAATCATATACACTGTTTTGTGGGTCTAAAATGCTAGTATATTTTAAATTTGTGGCAAATCGGATAAAAACTACAATTTCTAGAATCCTAGGAGTTAAATCGGCAGTTCGGTGTAATGGGGGCTATACCAAAATATAGAAGGATACACACAGTATTCAGCTCATCTAATTGTAGTTTTAGAATCTAGACCCCAAATCGGAGGGCAGGTTTATAAACAAAAACTGTACCGATACACAATATGTTCGGCACACTCTTTGTGGTCCTAGAATACCTCTAGATTTCCAATATCAGGCACATTGGATAAAAACTACGGATTCTAGAAGCCCAAGAAGTAACATCGGGAGATCGGTCCATATGGGGGCTATATCGAAACATGGTCCGATAATCACCATTTTCGGCACATCTCTTTATTTTCCGAAAATACCACCAGATTTCCAATTTCAGGTAAATTGGGTAAAAACTACGGATTCTAGAAGCCCAAGAAGTAAAATCGGGAGATCGGTCTATATGAAAACATGGACCGGTACTCACCATTTTCGACACACGTCTTTATGGTCCTAGTATACCTCTAGATTTAAAATTTCAGGCAAATTGGATAAAAACTACGGATTCTAGAAGCCCAAGAAGTAAACTCGGGAGATCGGTCTATATGGGGGCTATATCAAAACATGGTCCGATAATCATCATTTTCGGCACATCTCCTTATTTTCCTAGAATACCTCTAGATTTCTAATTTCAGGCAAATTGGGTTAAACCTACGGATTCTATAAGCCCAAGAAGTAAAATCAAGAGATCGGTTATATGGGAGCTAAAGGGTGATACGGTCAAAATTTGGTCAAGGGAAAACGCGTGTAAATCGGTGAAATCGTTTATTTAAAAAATCAAATTAAATTTCTTTTTCAAGTTCAATTAGTATAAAATTCAGGAAAAATATTCAGTTAGGCTTTCGCTTTTCCAAATCCGAATTGCCGGGCCTCACGCTTGACACCTGCCATCAGATTTTGTACAGCCACCTTGTCCACCTTCTTCGCCGCAGAAAGCCAGTTTGCCTTGAATTGCTGCTCGTCCTTAGCAGTTTTTTTTTTGTCTTCTTTAGGTTCCGCTTGACAATAGTCCAGTATTTCTCAATTGGGCGGAGCTCTGGCGTATTGGGAAGGTTCTTGTCCTTGGGAACCACCGTACCACTCTATGGCCTTTTTACCGTAATGGCAAGATGCCAAATCCGGCCAAAACAGTACGGAACAACCGTGTTTCTTCAGGAAAGGCAGCAGACGTTTATTCAAACACTCTTTCACGTTAATTTCTTGGTTGACAGTCCCGGAAGCTATGAAAATGCTGCTTTTCAAGCCACAGGTACAGATGGCTTGCCAAACCAGATATTTCTTTGCGAACTTTGACAGTTTTATGTGCTTGAAAATATCTGCTACCTTTCCCCTTCCTTTTGCCGTATAAAACTCCTGTCCCGGAAGCTGCTTGTAGTCGGCTTTGACGTAGGTTTCGTCGTCCATTACCACGAAGTCAAACTTCGTCAGCATCGTCGTGTACAGCCACTGGGATCGCGCTTTGGCCGTCGTATTTTGTATATCATCGCGATTTGGAGTCACTACCTTCTTGTAAGTCGATAGTCCGGCCCGTTTTTTGGCTCGATGCACGGTTGTAGACGATACACCCAGCTTATCTGCGGCATCTCGGAGAGAGACGTTAGGGTTTCGCTTGAAACTACCGGCAACTCTCTTTGTCGTCTCAGCGGCTTCCGGTTTTCGATTTCCCCCCGATCCAGACTTCCTGGCTGTCGACAAACGTTTCCCAAACACTTTAATTACATTTGTAACGGTTGATTTGGCAACTTTTAGCGATTTTGCCAGCTTTGCGTGGGAGTAGCTCGGATTTTCGCGATGCGCAAGCAAAATTTTGATACGCTGCTCTTCTTGCTTGGACGGCATTTTGACAACTGAAGAGTGAATTCCAAAATCAAAATAGGAACAACATTCTGCACACACACACCTTCAAAATGAGGGGTGTTCAGGTTTAAATGCAAAATTGAAAGAAATACGCCAAGTTTATATTGACCAAATTTTGACCGTATCACCCTTTACACCAAAACATGGACTGATACCCCCCATTTTGGACACACCTCTTTATGGTCCTAAAATACCTCTAGATTTTCAATTTCAGGCAAATTGTATAGCAAATACAGTTTCGAGACGCCCAAGAAGCAAAATCGGGAGATCGGTCTATATGAGGGCTATACCAAACCATGGCCCGATACAGACCATTTTCGATACACCTCTTTATGGTTCCAAAATAAATCTAGATTTCCAATTTCAGGAAAATCGAATAGTAAATACAGTTTCTAGAAACCCAAGAAGCAAAATCGGGAGATCGGTCTATATGGGGACTATATCAAAACTGGACCGATGGGCACCATTTTCGGCAAACCTTTTTATGGTCCTCAAGTACCTCTAGATTTTCAATTGGATAAAAACTACGATTTTTATAAGCCCAAGACCCCAAATCGGGAAATCGGTTTATATGGGGACTATTTATATCAAAACTTGGACCGATATAGCCCATCTTCGAACTTGACCTGTCTGCAAACAAAAAACGAATCTGTGCCAAATTTCAAGATTATTGAAGGCTGTAGTGTGATTACAACTGACAGACAGACAGACGGACATGCTTTATTTATTTTTGAGGTATTCAGTAAAGTTGTAGCTCTTGAAATAAATTCACAGCATTTTTCGAGCTATGGTCATACGAAAATTGCAAAAAGTGCTCAAAATCGAATTTGGCGACAAAAATTTAGTGCCTCATAAAAGACGAACGGCAACTAATCTGGCAAAATCCAGAAATTACTTTTCTCCTCTCATCGAGTACTTTCGGCTGGGATAAGTGATTTTTTGTTTGGGGACAAAAAGTAGAATTTTGCGTCACAATGTTATAATATCAAATAAAATCAGATTAAATTAGAACAAAATTAAATTAAATTAGAATACAATTAAAATAAATAAAAAATAAAAAAAAATTATAATAAATTAAATAAAATAATACCAATTCAAATTAAAATAAAATTTAAATCCAATATACTGAAGTTTGGACTGATGCGCTAATGTAAATGTAGAAGATTTAAATCAGATTATGATTTATTTATTATCCAGTCCTATCCAGTATTTCTTTATAACAGTTACGATTTTTTCCGGATCACTGCACTACAATCATGTACGTTATTTCTAGAAAATTTTAACTAAAGTGTAAATTGCAAACGCCGCCATCCCAAAAATAAGTAAATGTTTTTGGACAAATTCATGAACATTTAGTAGACATAATTATTTTTTTTACTTCTTAAAGATTGTTTTGCAAACAAATCTTATAACTTTTCCGCTTTTTAGTTCATTTAACTCAAAAAAATTATTAATGTCAAGGACATTTTCTCATACCATGTACAATGAAACCTCTCAAAACTTTGGCACTCTGAAAAGGTGGCCGACCTCTTAAAAATGAACGTTTGCTATATTATCAATTTTAAAACTAACCTCTGGGGGGTTACTCTGTATTGCGATGCGTAAGAAAAATTGTCGCGAATCGAGTAATTGGTACTCAGTAATTCGTTTTCGTATCTACCTTGCGCATCTAGTTTTCGCAAATCTGGCATCACCGCACTCTATAATGCGAAAGCGTATGTCAAACTCGTTCGTTGATCGCAAAAATCGTGCGCAAACAAAATAGCAATCGCAAAGTAACAAATATGTAAGTAAGCACAATTAAATTTTTATATTTGTATCTAAATTGTTTATTGTTTTAGGGAAAAACCAAAAAAGTTACAGACACAGCAACGTCAGTTCCAAACTTTGGTAGACTTTATGGTCTCTTCCGCAGTTACCTCAAATTGTATGTGCTTGGGACAAAGTATTCGTTCAATCACCTCGCAAACTTCTTTTAAGCAGCGCGACATAGATTGCTCTGATAGTCCTAAAAGATGGTCTTGGCCGATTTGGTGTTGATAACCACCTTGTCCAAGCAATTTCAAAGCAGCGGCCACTTTTATTGGAGTTGGAATGGCTGTGGATTTATTTGGAACGACGAGGTCGTCTTTAATAGCGTTTAATACATACATAAACGCATCTTTATTAAGACGAAAATTTTGTATAAATCTATAAAAATGAAATATTCGAAAACGTTTGTCACATAATTTGAGTTTCCATTTTCTTACCCGTGGTCACTTAGGTAGAGTATATTTGACCGATCTCGCAAAATTCTTCTTGTAATTCGTTCATGTTAATTTTCTTCAAACCATAACGCTATCGAATCCATAATTATTACTTTTTTGTTATAAACGATTAGCAAGTTTTAAAAGAACACGCACCGAACGGAAGATTGTTTAAAATGTTTTTATTTACAATTTTTTTGACATTTCTTTTTATCATTTTCGTTATTGTTTACATTGTGCAGCCAGCGTTGTCATATTTTCGCTTTATTTTGCTAAAGCGTTACCATATTTTCAGTTTACTTTGCGAAAGCGTTTGCGCAAGTGATACAGAGTACCGAATTGTACTCTTAACGCATTTAACTATCGCATCGCATTTGCTTTCGTATCGCAATACAGAGTAACCCCCCTGATAAGTGGACAACATTTAAGCGACCGTGGGTGTCAACTTTTGGGAGGTTTCACTGTACTAAAATGGAGATAAATTGGCTTTAATACCCTGGAGGGTTCACTTTTTTTCAGTGTGGTTTAAGTGTTTATAAAATAATAGAAGAATAGACATTTAGACTTTCTTTTCATTAACCCTTTACAGCAATCCTAAGTACATTAGAATGCATCAAATAAACAAATTAGAAGATCTTGTATATAATGTATAAATTAATTGTATGTGTAACATTTTGCGTTGTTGTAATGTAATGTAATTATTAATATTTATATACATAAACATATATATATATATATGTAACAAATTACTAACAATAATTGATAATTCATTTATATCAGCCACGACCAATTGGAAATATCACAGTCATGTATTTGCTCATTCATTCAATTTTTGGTTCATTATTTCTATGCCCTGATACCAATACTCATGCACTTATCTCATTAGCATACAATACTCCACCACAGATATTGGCCATTAATTTTTGAAGTTTTGAGTTATTCCATACCCCATAGAAATCGGTTTTATTTATTTTTGTTCTTATCATCAATGATAATTTGTATAATTGCGTTGCTCTTTATTATAATTCCCAATTCTGTTGGCAAGGATTCCTTTCATAGAAGTGTATTCAATGGAAAATTTTCAAGATTGTAAGTAATAATCAGAGAGAGTTGGGTTCTTTGTATGTCGTTTCAATTCAACTCAATTTTGTTATGGCTGCATTTAGTCTTCACCATCTTAGAAGAATACCATAAAATGACGAATTAACATTTTATGGAATTTTTCTAAAATGGTGAAGACTAAATGCAGCCATAACAAAACTACAACTTGTTTTCATAATTCAATATATATTGGGTTGCGATTTAGGTTCTTCAAAATATTTTTAACAGGTTGGCTGATAAGCCCCCGGTCTAACAAAGAAAAACACATTTTTTTGGCAAAATTCGTTTTTATTATTCAACATAGTTCCCTCCAAGAGCGATACAACGATTATAACGACCTTCCAATTTTTTGATACCATTTTGGTAGTACTCCTTCGGTTTTGCCTCAAAATAGGCCTCAGTTTCGGCGATCACCTCTTCATTGCAGCCAAATTTTTTCCCTGCGAGCATCCTTTTGAGGTCTGAGAACATGAAAAAATCGCTGGGGGCCAGATCTGGAGAATACGGTGGGTGGGGAAGCAATTCGAAGCCCAATTCATGAATTTTTGCCATCGTTCTCAATGACTTGTGGTACGATGCGTTGTCTTGGTGGAACAACACTTTTTTCTTCTTCATATGGGGCCGTATTGCCGCGATTTCGACCTTCAAACGCTTCAATAACGCCATATAATAGTCACTGTTGATGGTTTTTCCCTTCTCAAGATAATCGATAAAAAATATTCCATGCGCATCCCAAAAAACAGAGGCCATTACTTTACCAGCGGACTTTTGAGTCTGTCCACGCTTCGGACACGGTTCACCGGTCGCTGTCCACTCAGCCGACTGTCGATTGGACTCAGGAGTGTAGTGATGGAGCCATGTTTCATCCATTGTCACATATCGACGGAAAAACTCGGGTGTATTACGAGTTAACAGCAGCAAACACCGCTCAGAATCATCAACACATTGTTGTTTTTGGTCAAATGTGAGCTCGCGCGGCACCCATTTTGCACAGAGCTTCCGCATATCGAAATATTGATGAATGATATGACCAACACGTTCCTTTGATATCTTTAAGGCCTCTGCTATCTCGATCAACTTCATTTTACGGTCATTCAAAATCATTTTGTTTTTTTGATGTTTTCGTCGGTAACCACCTCTTTCGGGCGTCCACTGCGTTCACCGTCCTCCGTGCTCATTTCACCACGCTTGAATTTTGCATACTAATCAATTATTGTTGATTTCCCTAGGGCAGAGTCCGGAAACTTATTATCAAGCCAAGTTTTTGCTTCCACCGTATTTTTTCCCTTCAGAAAACAGTATTTCATCAAAACACGAAATTCCTTTTTTTCCATTTTTTTCACAATAACAAAAGTTGCTTCACAAAAGACGCTCCATCTCACAAACTAATTGACTTGCAGACGTCAAATTTTGACACGAATCATTTGAAGGTTGGTACTATATAAAAATAATATGCATTTAATACTAGCGACGCCATCTATGTGTCAGACGGCGGACTAATCAGCCAACCTGTTACACTGAAATAACCATGGCCAATTCCAAAGATTTTGTCTTTGTAATTTAAAATAAGTTTTGAACTTCAATTTAGTTAATCGCACTTCTGCCCACTTAGTTCAAATTTTAAGATGTTTATAAAAATCTCGTAATAATTATTAGTAGAATTTTTCAGAATTATTAAAAACAAATTGGCAAAATTTTATTTCATGTAAATATGCTCATTTTTAAGTCGAATCACCTAACAATAAGGACAAAACTTAGTGAGTTTGAATTCATTGGGAAGTGTATCGCCTTTTGGGAAAATACTTAATATCCGAGAAATGCATCTTCTATGCTGAGCAAAATTTGCATTCGTATTTGAAAGACATGAAATCTTTGGCTTCACGACATTTTTTCAGTGTAGTTTATATATATTTTTCGTTATATTTTACTGTTCTTCATTGTAATCCAGACTTGGGATTTCGCATTAGTCTGCAGGACGAAAATATTTCTCTTTTTTTTCCAATGCTTCTGTTAGTTGGAATTGGGGCACTAATATTTTAATATTCGAATTGTTTATTAATAAAAAACTTTCAAAAAATGGTCTACTAATCTTAAGGTTTTTAGAATTTTTTTACAAAAAAATGCATTAGGTCCATTCAATATTTGAATATTTTATTAACTTTAACTAACACTTTTAACGACTTTTTGTACATATATTTATGGAGTATATAGGGAGAGTTTCAATAACTTCAAAGGTACTCCATAAGAGTTCTTAGGAAAACTAGTAACCTCTGAGAAGTGCAATATGGAAAACCTAACTAATCTTTCCCGGCTATTCGACTGTCTCTATGGGTTCTCGTCAGATGCCCCAGCTTGAAGAACTGAGGATCAACGATTTTTTTTGTCTCTTGATTTTGATCTTAGAATGAAGCAAATGGACTTCTAATACCGCATGAAGATGTATTCGTAAATAATGTAAAAAAGCAACAACAACAAAAACTAACCAAATGCTACCGCTACTAACCCCCCGCAACTAATCTAACCTGCCTCAAAAAAAAAAACACAAAACGAAAGTCTTCTTCAGTTATTTTGGTTGATTCCATTAGCAGCGTAACGTTCGACTCTTGAGTTTATGATTTCGTTCAACACCAAAATCACCACAATCCAAAATTTCATTTTCTTCATTCCAAAATTTTCATTTTAGATATGGCTGATTCTTTACGAGATTTTCAGTGTAAATTATGTTCCAAACTTCTAGGCTCACGAGCAGCACTGCAGCGTCATACCAAGGAGGTGCATAGTCGTAATTCCACAGTGGTCAGTTGTCCACGATGTCAGAAGCTCTTTCAGAATCGTAGCAATCTTAAGATTCACATGTTGACTCATTCCGGTGTTAGGCCATTCAAGTAAGTTCCTCCTGTGGAGTGTGGTAACATTTCTCGAAATAATCATTGTTTCGCCCATAGATGTGCTGAAGCGGAATGCAATGCTGCATTCACCACAAAACAATGTTTACAGTTCCACTACAAGAAGGTCCATAACTATACCCAAGAACAAATGCCCAAAATTGAGCGTAGTGTGGCCTATACCTTTGATGCCTATTCGGGTGGTATGAAAGTTGATTTCCTTGGTGAGTTTAATATCCATGTGTAGCAGGTAAACAACAACTCATGAAACTATCTTTTGCCCCATTTTTGTTACAGAACAAGCTCCTCGCAGACGACGCAAGAGTTTGGAAGATCAAAATTCCATTATGAGTTCCAGCATACAGAGTGATGCCGAATTCTCCGATGACAATATCTTCGAAGCCATTAAGAAGTCTGGCAAATCCATAAAGGATCTGTGTCGCAATGAGCCCAATCTTTCTCTGCTCTCCTCTAAGATTTCCAGTATATTTGGGGAGAAGCCACCACCCCGAAAACGTGGCCGTAAACCCAAAGACTTCCATTTGTTGGACACACAGGAACAAGAGCATCACATGGAACAAATGCGTCGCAAGCAAAATGCTCAGCTAAGTTTAGTCGAAACCTTCTTGACCACCACGGCCCAACGTTTGACTGCCCAGCAGCAAGTGCAGCAGGTGGTGGCAGCGGCAGCTGCTGTATCCGCCATGACTGGTGTGGGAACTGAAGATCCCACGGCTAAAATGCATATGATGCCAGGACTAAATCCTCAACACATGGGAATGGCTGCCGCCCATCATCACCATCAACAGCAGCAGCAGCAGCAGGGAGGTGGCAGTACTGGCGGAGGCATGAGCCACGACGAGGATGATGATGAGGAAGACGATGACGATGATGACCAAAGCCACCATGGCCATCATGGAGGACCTCAGATGACCCATGACAATAACGGCTATCGCCATCACCCTGGCATGAATGCCATGGGTCAGAATTTGGTTGTGAGTAAGGGCAGCAAAAAATGGATAAGTGACGATGACCGTCATTTGAACAGAGACTGTGCTGTGAACGAAATGTCAGCGTCTGGCATGAATCCAAATGCCAATCCATGTGGTATGGGCAGTGACAATGACCTGCCATTACCACCATTTGCTGTGCCTCAGAGTAATCCAGATCCAGATCCCACCAAATTGATGGGCTCCAATCGGGATTTCCTATCGCGTCTCATCAACTCCGCCAATCCCAATCACAATCATCACGGTGGCAATAACCGAGAAGAAGATGAGAATACCTCCTTCCTCGACGTAGTCGAATCGAACAATGCTGCGGCGAATGGTCAAATGGCCCAATACCATCATAATGCCCAAAATAATGCTGCGGCCGTTGAAGCAGCTGCCAATGCGGCTGCAGCCTCTGTTGCGGCCTCCAATCCGAATGCCGGTCTAACCGGTCCCACGGGCCAAGGCAACAACCAGAATGAGGCTGACCCAATGTCGATGAGTTCTCTAACACAATCCCAAGCGTTCATGAGTTCTTTTTACAATAATGCGAATGCAAGACTGAGTGGCACTGCAACCGGATCTTCTTCTTCGGCCAGCATGCTGGTGGAGGCAGCCCTTAATTCGGTCGGTAATATGATCGACAATGAGAACAATGACATGAAAGTACCCACCGAGAGTAACATAAACACCGACAGTCCCATGAGTTCCCACGTGGACAGCGAAGCCAATCGTTTCACAGCCTCCAATCCAATGGACAATCTGGAGAGTGAATTGAAAATGATGAAAAATCTCAATAATTTCCCCATGCAAATTCCACCACTGCCAATGTTTCCGAACTCGGGCAACAGTCTTAACTCTTGTAACATATCGCCCAGTGCTTCGACGCCTACCAATCCGCGGAGCAATCAAAATGAAGTGGATGTGGATGCTGGTTCGACGCCAGGTGGCCAGCACATGGGAAACTCATCGGTCAATGACACAGATGGATTTCCCACCGCTGCCCAGCATCGTACCCCGCCTACACCACAACCCATTTCGCCGGGTCGAGACTATGGCATGTTTGGTAATAATCCCGGTTCCAATGGAGGCACACCCGGTGGTCCCGGTACGGCGGGTAGTAATAGCAGTGCCAATAGTACGGGAGGCAATAGTAGTACGAATAACATATCAGCCTCATCACCCCTTCCCGCAGCTATGGTCCATCGTCGCAATGCACCCAGTGTGGGTAGTGTTTATCCGGAACATGAACTCATATCACCTGCATCATCACCATCAATACCACGCTATAATTTCAATAATGGCGATGTCATGCGGCATAAACACAGAGCAGATTCTGAGACAGATAGGCGACATGTTTTGGCCACGGGCCATAATCATCATCATCATCTGTCGAGTGATGAGGAGAATAGTATAATGCCACAGAACAGGTGAGTATCAGATGTAAAAGATATTAGATGACATTTAATTAAGAGAGTGATGGGATTTATGATTAATACATTGATAAACCCGCCAATTGAGCTTCTGGAGGGTGACTGAGATGTCCGTTCCCGGCGAAGCACCGCCTTGAGATTATCGACAATTTGGTATTTCCTGCCGAAATGTTTGTTCATTCTGTCGAAATGTTTGTCTACCAAGGGCTTCAATACTATCTATAGAAATTTTCACGATAATATTCGGCATTTGTTTTTACCCCACGGTCTAAAATAAAAGGGAGCCACCGTGGTGCAATGGTTAGCATGCCCGCCTTGCATACACAAGGTCGTGGGTTCGATTCCTGCTTCGACCGAACACCAAAAAGTTTTTCAGCGGTGGATTATCCTACCTCAGTAATGCTGGTGACATTTCTGAGGATTTCAAAGCTTCTCTAAGTGGTTTCACTGCAATCTGAAACGCCGTTTGGACTCGGCTATCAAAAGGAGGTCCCTTGTCATGGAATCGGGCAGCACTCAGTGATAAGAGAGAAGTTCACCAATGTGGTATCACAATGGACTGAATAGTCTAAGTGAGCCTGATACATCGGGCTGCCACCTAACCTAACCTAAAACAAAAGGGATCATTGGCCGATACGGCGGCGTTTGAGTTCTGGTAGCCAATCGAAAGTGTACATTTTAAGCTAACCTCTTTGCCAAATGAACCACATCATTTTTTTTTTGGCAAACAGCTTAATTTGGAATGGTCTCTCATCGGCTCTGCTTGGCTATTTTGTGCATCGGTGAGCTCTTTAACATTTTCGAACTTCAATGGCTTTAGTCCAAGCTCGTTTTTCAATATGTGTTGCACCCATTCTCTCGATCAGCTCACGAGCACGACGTGGATTTCGATCAAATCTGGCTTTCACTTTTCCTATCATTTCTGGTGCTGTTATCGTTTTTTTATTCATGATGCTGTTATCGGTTTATTTATTTTTGGACCCGATGCAACACTGCTAAATATAAAGCAATTACACTATCACGCTGGAGTTCCCTCACGAATAACTTTATTTCTCAACACTACACATCAAAATATTTAAGCTTATAAACAATAAAATGAATGGTTGAGAAATGATAGCAACCTAAAGTTTCCCTCTTCGTACTTCTTCCCCGTTGATCTCTTGTAGCAGTATCGCTCCACACTCCGTTATTTTTCCTTCGCTCTTCTTATCGCAAATTCGCACTTCTGGTCGTCGTTTTTTCGTCTCTCCGACCCTGATTCGCTCTTCGTGTCGTATGTTTTATGTTTCGTTCAGTTTCGTTCTCCTAACCTTCGAAAATTCGTTTCTTTCTTCTCGTAGTTTAGTTCTCAATTCGTCGTATTTCTCTTCGTCGTTATCTTCTTCGGCTTCGGTTCGTCTTCTTCTCGTTGCTCCTACTTGACTTTTTCTCTCTCATTTTTCCACTTTTTTCGTCGTAGTGGGATTGATTGGGATCTGCTCGTTTTATTCTTTGACGTAGAACACTTTTCGCTGGTTCATCATTACTTTTGAAAGGTTCGAAGAACCAAAAAAGAAAAAAAGAGGTCTGCTCTTTTGGAGGTTGATGAAAAGGTTGATTTTATTTAAATTTTTCTTTCTTTCTTGCTATCTTACAAAATATTTCTTAACATATTCTCACAACAACTTATCTCTCGAATTTCGTTCCTCAGCTAAGAAATCTCTTCTTTCAGTGTAAAGGGTGATACGGTCAAAATTTGGTCAAGGGAAAACGCGTGTAAATCGGTGAAATCGTTTATTTAAAAAATCAAATTAAATTTCTTTTTAAAGTTCAATTAGTATAAAATTCTGGAAAAATATTCAGTTAGGCTTTCGCTTTTCCAAATCCGAATTGCCGGGCCTCACGCTTGACACCTGCCATCAGATTTTGTACAGCCACCTTGTCCACCTTCTTCGCCGCAGAAAGCCAGTTTGCCTTGAACTGCTGCTCGTCCTTAGCAGTTTTTTTGGTCTTCTTTAGGTTTCGCTTGACAATAGCCCAGTATTTCTCAATTGGGCGGAGCTCTGGCGTGTTGGGAGAGTTCTTGTCCTTGGGAACCACCTGCACGTTGTTGGCGGCGTACCACTCCATGGCCTTTTTACCGTAATGGCAAGATGCCAAATCCGGCCAAAACAGTACGGAACAACCGTGTTTCTTCAGGAAAGGCAGCAGACGTTTATTCAAACACTCTTTCACGTAAATTTCTTGGTTGACAGTCCCGGAAGCTATGAAAATGCTGCTTTTCAAGCCACAGGTACAGATGGCTTGCCAAACCAGATATTTCTTTGCGAACTTTGACAGTTTTATGTGCTTGAAAGTATCTGCTACCTTTCCCCTTCCTTTTGCCGTATAAAACTCCTGTCCCGGAAGCTGCTTGTAGTCGGCTTTGACGTAGGTTTCGTCGTTCATTACCACGCAGTCAAACTTCGTCAGCATCGTCGTGTACAGCCTCCGGGATCGCGCTTTGGCCGTCGTATTTTGTTTATCATCGCGATTTGGAGTCACTACCTTCTTGTAAATTGATAGTCCGGCTCGATTTTTGGCTCGATGCACGGTTGTAGACGATACACCCAGCATATTTGCGGCATCTCGGAGAGAGAGGTTAGGGTTTCGCTTGAAACTACCGGCAACTCTCTTTGTCGTCTCAGCGGCTTCCGGATTTCGATTTCCCCCCGATCCAGACTTCCTGGCTGTCGACAAACACTTTAATTACATTTGTAACGGTTGATTTGGCAACTTTTAGCGATTATGCCAGCTTTGCGTGCGAGTAGCTCGGATTTTCACGATGCGCGAGCTAAATTTTGATACGCTGCTCTTCTTGCTTGGACGGCATTTTGACAACTGAAGAGTGAATTCCAAAATCAAAATAGGAGCAACATTCTACACACACACCTTCCAAATGAGGGGTGTTCAGGATTTTTAAATGCAAAATTGAAAGAAATACGTCAAGTTTATATTGACCAAATTTTGACCGTATCACCCTTTATGCTACGCAAAAATGGCAAACGTATTTTGAAGACATGAATTCTTTGTGCTTACGACAATATTTTTTTTTTGTAATTGTGATGGTACACACAGAAAAGGTATTTGATCACCTTCTAGAGCAAAATGTTATTTGTATATGATGAACATGTTTGTCGCAACCATATAATTTTCTCGGACAACCATTTTATGTTTGGTGAAAAAACAACATTTCTGCGAGGATTAACCGGAATATTAAAAAAAATTAAGCTTGTCTTTAACCTACGGTAAATAGATCAATCCCAGGACCGATACGAGACTTGTCCCTAGTGATCACTTTAACATTGACTTGTCATTGGCGGGGTAAATTTACACTTTAGAACATGACTTGGACCCAATTCAAAGTGCGCCTCCTGGAACAACTTAGTAGAACTACACCATAGACGGGTCCTCATGAACCAGTCTGGGACAAACTTTTAGGAACGTGTTTCATTTACAGCATCCGAATTGCAACATTCTATACTCAAGGGAGTATAGAAATCAATAAATCAAAAGAAAAATTAAAAATTGCTACAAAGTGGAAAACTGACACCAGCCCAGTGGTAGGTTCGATAGTGGTAATTTTCAACAATTTCCTGTAAGGTATTAAAAACATTTTTTGAACTTTTCTCCATTGTCTAAAATTTCATATGGGAAGAACGAATTTTTTCTTTGCGTGTAAAAGTAGACACGAGGTTTTGGGTTATCTATTACCCTAACCACAAGTAACGCATGCATGCATTATTTTAATTGTAGTATTGCAATATAATATGCATTCGTATTATTAATTTTAAAATACACACAAAATTAACTTTTTCCTCTTATTTTTCTTACTCTCCCACCTCCACAGTGTTGGCCAAGATATGCGAATGAAATTCCCACAATCTCAAATGGATTTGATGTATTCGAAATACGAAAGTCTGGCCAATTCGACAGCTTTAAAATACAACAATCAAAATATGGATTCACCCTCGGAGTATCGCAACACCAACTCGGCAGCAACTGCTGCCAGTTCGAATGACATTTCCGATTTACAAGGTCTTGATATGTCATCCCGTTCAAATGTCAGTGCATCCAACTATCATCACAATTTCCAATTGCCCAGCAATAGCTCAGCTAATTTGCCCGGCATAGGTCGTTATCATCATCACATTTACGATATTCTATCGGAACGAGAACAGAATCAGCAATCGCAACAGACTCAACAACATCATTCGGCATCGTCGGGTGGTTCAGCATCCTCACAACACCAGCAACAGGAACATCCCAGCCAATTGGCCATGCAACAGCATCAATCGGCCATGCACAGTATGCTATCGGATCAGTTGAGTGAACAGGATCATGATCAAGCTACTTCGGTGGATTTAAGTCGCACCGCCAACTATGTTGTACCCTCGCCACCTCAATTGCCCTACAACCATCCGCATCATGATATGCTACGAATGGCCTCATTAGATCTAACGCCCAATACAAATATGTCAGTGGGAAATAATCGCTCATTTCTATCGTCACAGATGCAACATCAAAGTCGTGAGAGTCTTGAACATCATCGTCTACTGTCAACGGTGGAGCAGCATCGCATATTGGCAGCATCAAATGCTGCCGATCAACATCGTCTATTGGTGGATCCTACTGCCCATTTGTTAATGGAACAAAATAATCGGCTACTGGGTGGACCAGATCAATCGCGATTATTGGGTGAATCTGCACAAAATCGTCACATGGCTCGAGGTTTCGGTGCTTATCATCAGGTGGCATCAAGTAATTATCATCCGGGTGTAAGGGCTCCTGTATTGCCCACAGCGAATCATCATGCTTCCAATCCCTCTAATTATCATCCATTCCCGGCCTATTATTAGTTAAGGATATAAGATGAAAATGTGGCCTATATATAAATTGAGGATTTTCCAGAGAAATAATTTTTGGTCTCTCTGTACAAAACCTGCATGTAAAAATATTAAAGTCGGGGAAAATTTCTCATATTAGAGAAATTTTAATTATACACTGTCGTGTATAACTATGGTTTTGGTACTAACACCTCACTTTCTGCAACCCTGTGATTATTTTCATTGTAGATGCATGGGTGTGCACAATGAAATCTCAACTTTTTTTCTAAAATTAATACTTGAGATTTATAAAAAGATTTTATTGCAAACTTTATGTCTAGTGTAAACGTTAGTTTAGGTTAAAAAGAGGATTCAGGTTGCCCTGTCTCATGTCGCCTGACATACATCTAAACCAGTATTCGGATTGTTGGTCGCTCTAACTGCGTCTTTACATTGTATTTTGATTTTATTCCAGGAATTCTAACGAATTCCCTAATTTACTTCCAGTCCCTGTTTCCAAGGTGGGGCAGGTCCTGAATAACTTCTTCACCGATATGGTCTACTCTTTGTCTAGTAAAGGCAGAACAATAACAAAGGTTGCAGTCCAAGGTCTAATCATCCTCAAAACACGCCTCACATGCACCAACTTCTGCAGCTGCCATTCAGCAGAGATGTGCTCTCAATTCTAGTTTAACTGTCATTATTCACACGTTCCTCCTGAATTTCGTCCTACTCTCATTGAGTAGTTATCTATTCTTTATACTATCTGGGTCACCCCATTTTCATCGCCCTTCCGACCGTTGCCTAGGTCCATATCGCTTTATATATCTCCCGTGCTATTGCTATTGTGAAAATGTTCACGTTTTGTGGCCTTGTGTTATTTTCGAGACATTTAACACATTCCCTTATGGTACGCTCGTTTGCCTGCAGAATTGTGTTGTGGTTCGGCAATTGGAATAGGATCGCAGTATCTGGGTCCTGGGAGCCACCGTGGTACAATGGTTAGCATGCCCACCTTGCATACACAGGGTCGTGGGTTCAAACCCAGTTTCGACCAAACACCAACAAGTTTTTCAGTGGTGGATTATCCCACCTCAGTAATGCTGGTGATATTTCTGAGGGTTTCAAAGCTTCTCTAAGTGGTTTCACTGCAATGTGGAACGCCGTTCAGACACGGCTATAAAAAGGAGGTCCCTCGTCATTGAGCTTAACATGGAATCGGGCAGCATTCGGGACTGAATAGTCTAAATGAGCCTGAAATATCGGGCTGCCACTATACCTAACCTAGCCACTATATCTAACCTAGCCCAGACACGTCCTCTCACCCATCTTGGATCCATCGGTGAAGCAGCTCCCATTCTCTCAAGATCATCTCGCTGGCGTCAGAATGTCACACACGACAACATTGGCCACCTCAGATATACGAAAATGGATTATTATGGCATCCGCTATTTCACCCACGGTCCCCACTATAATCCTTTGATGGTTCGTCATGTCTCGACATTCTACCAACATCTTCAATCTCATCGCAATTATAACAGATAGTATTTTTATCTGAACCTCTATAGGTCTTAAATCCTGTATCCAAGAATCTGATTGACGTGGGTAAAGACTTGTTCAAGTCCTTGCTAATTAAAGAATTCAATAAAGGAAACAAAAGAAGCCAATGAGATTGGGTTTGTTTTCATTCCTTTAAGGACTTTTCATACACACAAAAAAGGAATTTTCTGATTCAATCACGAAATTAATTGATCCAATTAATTTTTTAATTGAAATGTCTTCAATCACGAAAATAATAGTATCAATCACAGTTTTAATTGGGCATAGAAAAAAATTTTGATTAAAAAAATAATTGATTTCTCACATGTAAGAAACAAGAAATCTAGGGTCTAATTTTAGACGACAGTATAAATGTGTTATTTATTTTGCAATATATTAATAGTTTAAAACCTATTGTTTGAGATAATTTTTGTTAAACATTAAATGTATGAAAATCGTTTAGAAAATCTTAGTTCCTTTTTTGTCATACTCGTATATAAATCTATTCTGTATATATATTTCCTATAACCTATAATATTATTTTTTTTTTGTTTGTTTGTTATTATTTTCAATTAAATTCATTGTGTTGTGCTCTAAGTATATGTATAATGTAAAATATTATCACTAATAACAACAATAGAAATAAAATGAAATGTATAAGTTATAACGTAATAATAAGAAGTAAATATATATACAAAAAAAAAAAAAAACAAAAAAAACTGTGCCAAGTTCTTATAAAAAAAAAAGAAACAAACAATCCCCAAATTTCCGATAAAAAGAATGGACACAAATGTAAATTCTTAAATTATTATTTTGCAAGTAAATTAAATAAGAGAAATATAATTATGAAAAAAAAGATTCAATTTTTTTTGAGGATGTAATAAAATTTTCGGTAAAAAGAATGAATACAAATGTAAATTATTATTTTAAAATAAATTAAATAAGTGAAATATAAAAACTAAAATAAATAGGTTTTCTTTTTTATTTATTTTTGTTTTAGTTTTGAGGATGAAAATTTATTTGATCACTATTCACAATATCCGGTAAAAAGAAAGTAAATACAAATGTAACATCTGAAATTATTATTTTTCAAATAAATTAATCAAATAAATAAAATAAAATATATTAAAATTGGGTTTCCATTTTATTTTACTTTTTATTTTTAATTTTGAGAAAGAACATTTTTTATCAATATTCATAATTTTTAAAACTACAGTGAAACCTCTCAAACTAGGACACTCTGAAAACCGGATACCTCTCAAATGTGAACAGTTGTCTGGGGATCAAAACTAGCCACTCATAACTGGACACCTCCCAAATGTAGACAAGATTTGGGTGTCCACCTTTCGTGGGTGTCCCCCTTTCAGAGTTTTCATTATACTCACAAAAAAAAAATATTTCCCAAAACTAAAATTTACAAGTACAAAAACAGCATCCGGAAGAAAAATTTGAAACTATGCGAAATAATTTGAAAATTTAAATCACTCTTTTCACATCTTCATCAATATTTGATATAAAGCACTGGCATTAAAAGTCAAATCACTTGTAAATTGTCCCAAAAAATATGCCCAAAGATAATTTAATCGTAAAAACAAACTAAGTAATAGAATAACTTTGTGTTGGAGTAAAAGAAATATAATTTAATATTCGGTTTCGTGTTAGCCAAATTTATTTTTATATATCATATAAAATCTTTATGGATAATTGTCATACTAAAAAATAAACCGTTCATATATAAATTTTTAATTGACATTCATATTAATTTTTTATATGATTAATAACAACACGTATTATTAGTCACATAAACAAATTAATATGACAGTGTAAAAAAATTATAATTTGTTTTAGTTTGACAATTATTTATTTATTTATTTTCACTTTACGATCTACACACAAAAAAATTTCAAAGAAAATTTTTCCAATTAAAATTTTAATTGAGTTTTAAAAAATATTCAATTAAAAATTTAATTGATTCAACAAATTTTTTAATTGAAACAAAAATCAATCACAAAAATAATAGTATCAATTAATTTTTTAATTGGATCAATTAACTTTTGAATTGACCTTCAATTAATTTTTTAATTCATATTATCATTTCTGTGATTGAAGACATTTCAATTAAAAATTAATTGGATCAATTAATTTCGTGATTGAATCAGAAAAAACTTTTTTTGTGTGTATTCAAAATTCTATTTCAATTATCACAAAAGAAAATGATTTTTGCAAATTATTGCAAAAAATAATAACGACGATACGATTATAAATAAAAGTATACATACATAAATATAAATTATATTTATAATAGTAATAAAAATCAATGGACACAGACTAATAAATATTAAATTTACAATAGCATATACATACATAATAATTTCGTATATCTTATGTTTAGCATTTCTTGTAAAATATTAATTAAATATTTGGCATATAAGTATTTAAGTTATACCATACCGTCATAACATATATTTAATATCATTATTATTATATACATACATACATAATATAAAAATAATTATAATAATAAATGCATAATTATATACATATGAAAATAAAATTTACCAAAAATAATTAAAATCAATGAAAAAGGTGTGTGTGTGTGTTTTTTTTTTAATTCAGAGAAACTTTCAATTAATTTTCATATAAATCTTATGGTTGGACATATATGGTTCCGACCAGGTGTAATGTGGGTTTCTCGTCAACTGAGGTAAAATTAGTCGCCTCGAGGGTCCTCATCAAGGGAGCCACCGTGGTGCAATAGTTAGCATGCCCGCCGTGCATACACAAGGTCGTGGGTTCGATTCCTTCTTCGACCGAACACCAAAAAGTGGATCAGCGGTGGATTATCCCACCTCAGTAATGCTGGTGACATTTCTGAGGGTTTCAAAGCTTCACTAAGTGGTTTCACTGCAATGTGGAACGCCGTTTGGACTCGGCTATAAAAAGGAGGTCCCTTGTCATTGAGCTTAACATGGAATCGGGCAGCACTCAGTGATAAGAGAGAAGTTCACCAATGTGGTATCACAATGGACTGAATAGTCTAAGTGAGTCCGAAATATCGGGCTGCCACCTAACCTAACCTAAAGGGCTCATCTTTTGGAATAAAAACATAATTTCACTTTATTGATTGAAACTCGATGTGCAATTCGTAGAGATTCGGCAATTGATGAAAAATTGTATGAGCTTCGAATTCGGTAGTTGTGCAAAGTCGGCCGGGATCGGTAACAGCTTGGGGTAGGTAATCAGTTAGGAAGGTTTTAGTATTACTGACCACTATCATGCAAGTTACTCTACTATGTCTCTGTGGGGAACTGTAGCCCGCAGGTCTCTGTGGTAGAACAGTAAACGCCAAGGACTCTGCGGGGAACAGTAGGCTGGAAGGCCTCTGTGGTGGAACAGTACACCCAGAGAAGGAATATGATCACCTCAAACATGTTTTAAGAGCAAAATGTTATTTTTGGATGGTGACCATGTAACATGGTTTTCGCAACCATGTTATTTTCTCGGAAATCATGTATCTGATTTCGGCAAGCAGGTTATATTTGACGAGAAAATAAAATTTTAGTGACAAACATGTTACATGGTCACCATACAAAAATAACATTTTGCTCTTGAAACATGTTTGAGGTGATCATATTCCTTCTCTGCGTGTAGGCCCGAAGGTGTCAGTAGTGGAACAGTAGGCTCGGAGGTTTTAGGCATGAAGGTCTCTGTGGTGGAACAGTAGGCACGAAGGTTTCTGTGGTGGAACAGTAGGTCCGAATGTCTCTGTGGTGGAACAGTAGGTTCGAATGTCTCTGTGGTGGAACATTAGGCGTGAAGGTCTCTATAGGGAACAGTAGGTCCGAACGTCTCTGTGGTGGAACATTAACCGTGAAGTTCTCTGTGGTGGAACATCAGGTCCAAAGGTCTCAATGATCAAACAGTAGTCTTGAAGATCTCTGTAGTGGCACAATATGCGTGAAGGTCTCTGTGGTGGAACAGCAGCCCCGAAGGTCTCTGTAGTGGAACAGTCTCGGTGGTGGAACAGTAGGCGCGAATAAATTCCTCAGACGACGCCAAAAATTTATACGAATTATATATTTTTGGCGTCGGTAGTGGCACAGTATGCGTGAAGGTCTCTATGGGGAACAGCAGCCCGAAGGTCTGTGTACACTCAAAAAAACGTTTACTTTTATCCAAAGATTTTGACCTTCTCTTAAGGATTTTGGTATTGATTCCGAGCCAAAGATGCGGCTTCTTTAAAATAAAGAAATTTTTTAGCGACCTATCTGGCTTTAAATCTAGGACCAATAAAATTAAATTTCGGATACAGAGCTCATTTATCAAATTTTCATTCTCTTTTCGCGGTTTATTAATAAAAGTACTCACGTACAAACAAATGCCAGTTTAAAAATCCAAAATGTAACGGATACTTCAAAGTAAAAAATGTTTTCTTAATTCCAAAAAAAAACTTTAAACCAAAGACGATAAATCCTCAAAGTCATAGCCTGTATTTGAAGCGTTTTTATCTAAACTCTAAAGTTTCAATGTTTCAGTTAATTTAAGAACAATTTCTTTAAATCAAAAATGTGTTTGTGTCCTAAATTTAATGAAAAAATTGTTGAAGCAAAGATTATAAACTTTATTTTAATTAAAATTTTGTTATTTTAAAGAAATTTTTCCTTTTTATTTTGTAAATTTCGTAAATATTTGTTTCAGTGTAGTGGAACAGTCTCGGTGGTGGAACAGTCTCTGTGGTAGTAGGCGCGGATAAATTAATACATTCTGAAGCTTGTCTGGAACGTTTGACCTCAAATTCTTTCGAAAATTCGCAATTTTTCTAGAAAGGATTTGGCAGTTGTGCATTTGTCACTGCGCATATCGAAATATCTGTTTCAGCTCATACAATGTTTATTGGTCTGAGTGGTCCTTGGCCTGTAATGCGCTACAATTTTTTAATAACAGAGATTTGTTTATTCGAGACATTTTTTATAAGTTTATGGTCTGCGGTTCGATTCTCCGTCTGGACGAATGGTAAAATTTAACAAGTATATACGGCCGTAAGTTCGGCCAGGCCGAAGCTTATGTACCCTCCATCATGGATTGCGTAGAAACTTCTTCTAAACACTGCCATCCAGAATCGAATAACATAAGTTGCGGTAACGCTTGCCGATGGCAAGGTATCTTAAAACCTCCTAACACCATCTTCTAAATTGTATTTAAGTCCATACGTGGTATATATTAAATCAAAAAGGATCGATCCAATACGTATATAGTTCAGTTTGACAAAGTAGACATACAATTTTTACAAAATTTTCTACAGAAATAAAATTTTAACAAAATTTTCTATAGAAATAAACTTTTGACAAAATTTTCTATAGAAATAAAATCTTGGTAGATTATTTTTGGCTCGAGTGGCAACCATGATTATGAACCGAATAAAATTTGAACAAAATTTTCTATAGAAATAAAATTTTGACAAAATTTTCTATAGAAATAAAATTTTGACAAAATTTTCTATAGAAATAAAATTTTTACAATGATGAAAATTTTATTATGAACCGAATAAAATTTTAACAAAATTTTCTCTAGAAATAAAATTTTGGTAGATTATTTTTGGCTCTAGTGGCAACCATGATTATGAACCGATATGGACCAATTTTTGTGTGATTGGACCAATTTTGGTATGGTTGTTAGCGACCATATACTAACACCACGTTCCTAATTTTAACTGGATCGGATGAATTTTGCTCCTCCAAGAGGCTCCGGAGGTCAAATCTGGAGAACGTTTTATATGGGGGCTATATATAATTATGGACCGATATGGACCAATTCTGCCACGGTTGCTAAAGATCATATACTAACACCATGTTCCAAATTACAACCGGATTGGATGAAATTTGCTTCTCTTGGAGACTTCGCAAGCCAAATCTGGGTATAGGTTTATATGGGGGCTATATATAATTATGAACCGATGTGGACCAATTTTTGCATGGTTATTAGAGACCATATACCAATATCATGTACCAAATTTCAGGCGGATCGGATGAAATTTGCTTCTCTTTGAGGCTCCGCAAGCCAAATCTGGGGATCGGTTTATATGGGGGCTATATATAATTATGGACCGATGTGGAACAATTTTTGCGTGGTTGTTAGAGACCATATACCAACCTCATGTACCAAATTTCAGCCGGATCGGATGAAATTTGCTTCTCTTTGAGGCTCCGCAAGCCAAATCTGGGGATCGGTTTATATGGGGGCTATATATAATTATGGACCGATGTGGACCAATTTATGCATGGTTGTTAGAGACCATATAATAACACCATGTACCAAATTTCAGCCGGGTCGAATGAAATATGCTTCTCTTAGAGGCTCCACAAGCCAAATCTGGGGATCGGTTTATATGGGGGCTATACGTAAAAGTGGACCGATATGGCCCACTTTCAATACCATCCGACCTACATCGATAACAACTACTTGTGCCATGTTTCAAGTCGATAGCTTGTTTGTAATGGATGTCCATAGGGATAGACCAATCAATCATTAAATTGCTTAATACCCTTAAAAAATTTCCTTATAGATCTTGTTTCTTGGGTGTAATTTATATAATAATAATATTATAATTATTAAAGAATTAAAGAATTAAAACATTTAATTAAAATTAAATGACTTAATTAAAGAGGAAAACGATATCCTAAATGAGAAGTAAATCCTAAAAATTTCAAAATTTAAATTTAAAGTTTTCCTCTTAATTGCTTTATTTTCCGAAATATATAAAGGCTTATATAAAACAATAATCTACTGCGTGTGTATACGCCCCTAACATCTCTTGGCTCAATTGTGATGTTGCTTTTAGGCTCTAGTTTGCGGATCTGGCAGCTTTGCATAATAAATCCGAAATTTTGACAAAGCATACTTGTTTGGCAAAGTTGAATTTTCTTGGCTACACGAGTTTGATTGTACTTCCTTTTTTCACAATCCATCAAAGTGATAGCATCGGTTTTTCAAAGCGCAATTAAAAATAAAAGTAGCAAAATTTTGATCACGTTTTTGTGACTTAGTTAAAGATTAAATTACATTTCTTCGACGTACATTAAGAAGTCTAAATAAAGCCAGCTATTTTTAAAGAATTTCGTGAGAAATTAAATCCTTCGAGTTACACCACTGTCTTGCGCAATTATATCGCAAAATATCTATTTGACTTCGTTCAGGTAAATAACTTTTCTAAAAATTATTCCTGTTTTACATGGAACGATAACTAAGTGAAATTACTTCGACAGACTCATCAATTTCATCTGACTTCGAATAAACTTCTGTGTGAGGCGGGGGGCCCAGAAAACCACGCTCCTATTTACCACGTGTCCCGAGGCAATTCAGTTTGAGGCACGCTTATCTGGAAACTAGGGGAGCGTGGATAAGCTACAAGACTCCAATCGGTCGCCGGATTTCCATAAGTTTTATGAAAAGTGCGAGTCCAGCCCAAAGAAAAATTAGGGGAAATATTCAACCGACCATTTCCAGTTAGACGGTCTATATATTGAATGATGACCATGTGGATGAATAATTAATCCAAAATGTTTGCAAGAACCAATTAGTTTTCATAAACTAAGTCGTATTACGAGAAATATCATAAAAAGTTCACTGGGTGTAACTTAAAAAAATTTCTCCATATCTAAAATTTCACCATTTTTATAATTTCTCCATATTTAAGAATCCTAGAACCCTCCTACTTTCTCATATATTTTATTCACATCGTATATAAGTAATTCGAAGAATCCATCAAAGTAGGGGAAAAAGTAAAGAAAACAAAAAATTGTCGAAATAATGAGAGAATTAAGAAGAAGAACAATATTACAATAAATGAAGATCAACACTCGCTTTTGGTTGTAAATTCAGTCTTCGATTTTCTATACATAAGACAGTGTCATTCGCGCAAAAAAAAAAAATATGAAAAAGTAAAAACAATCAGAATTTGCGTAATAAATCTCGTATTGAATCTCAATTGAAAAAAAAGTAAAAATGTTAACAAAAGTGAGTGGTGATTTTCCTAGTAGTATTAAAATTTTATACAAAAGTTAAAAATTAAAGAAAAAATATGTAAAATTTAACTTTTCTAAGATATGTAACATGCATACAAACACAGAAAAAGAATTAAAAGTAGAAAAAAAATTAGAATAGTGTAAAATTGTTTAAAAATTGAAACCAAAACCAAATAGTTATTCAGGTTACATTAGTTGTATCACTAATGAGAAATCTTAAAAAGTAGAATAGGTGAACAAAAGTGGTAAATGAATTACAGCTATTGAAAAAAAAATTGTCATTATACTAATAACTCCACAGAAAAGAATCCAGCATCAACTTAACACCCCCGAACGGTTCCCGCTGTTGCAGAGGCCTCTTCATCAAAGTGGAATGCTTCGGTAAATCGAGTGATTTTTTTTTATTCTCCTTTTCTTTGTTGATAAATGACTGTGATAAGAGATCCACCTACGCATTAGTATAAAGAGCGGAGAAATTAAGAGTACTAAATTTGCTCACTCTCTGTCTCTCATCAATTTCTTAGAGTAAGGGGAAATATAATTTCGATTTTTATTTATCGATTTTGTTCACTGTTCTATATTCGACTTTAATTTCTTTCTTTGTTATGAATATGCATGTAAACGGCATAGTGCATTTTTTTCTACAGCATAGGCTCTTTGAATTAAAACCACTGTTAAAAAGTTATAGGATAGTTAAAGAGAATTATCCAAATTACAAATTCCTATTTTTCTTAATTTGATCATTTTAATTTTATCTGCAATAACTAATTTTGAAACTTTATATGATAACTTATATATAAGGATTTTTTATATATTCTTTTTTTTAATGTCTTGAATAAATTAAATTAACAATGAATTACTAAATTCTAATTAAGAGTTTTCCTAAGGGTAGATGATAATGCGGAAGTAGTCTAGCGTGTTTTGGTTAGATTTGGGGTTCTTTGAAACAATGTAGCCACAGGAACCATGGTAGGGAGGGCACGGAGGCAAGGCACTCCAAATAACATCAAGGAGTCGCCGATCTACTAGGTTACCCGATTTTTCAAATAGCTTTTCCTAAATTTCACCTTTTTTAATTCATTTTTTGGGGCATTTCGATAATTCTTTTCCTGGTAACAATTACTACTCTAATTCATTAATTTTTTTATTTTATCCCGTTTTCTGTTTTTTTTTTATAAAAAGGGAGTCTTTATATTTATTATTGAAACGTCGAACTGACAATTTTGAGAATAGGACGCGAATCCCGCAACCGACTGCCCAAGCTAGCCTTCTGATGACTCCCGTAGTCCTATTCCCATTATTGATTTTGAAGGATAACTTGGTTTCCTAGAAGTGATATTTCTTTGGGAAATATTCAGAAATGCTGTATGGTGTTCGTTACAATAATTGGCGCCCAACGTGGGGCCTGGAAAGTTCACATATTACTTTTCAGGTCTTAATATTTTTGTTAGTTTTGAGCTTGGTAAGACGTGACCGATTTTATGACCAAAATATTGTAATAGTCTCTTAGATTTCTTCGGATTTTTAGCTGCTTGAGGTCGTTAAAAGTCGAGTAGGCTAACCATTTAATTTAATGGACTCTTTGCAATCATATTGGATATATTATTTGGTTAAGTTTTAACCATCTTATGTTTTACATAGGTTAGAATGTTGGCTATGTTATTAATTCCTCATAGATTTTCCTGGATTACAGAGTTTTTGCAGCTAGTAATTCTCTGTCCGTTAGATTTTTGACGAATTCAAAAATAACGATTAAACTGCTATAAAAATCAATTAAAAATATATTTTTGCCCATGCAAAATTCCATAACCCATTTTTTGTATACATATTGGCTATTTTGTGAGGGTAATTACTACTTCCAAATTTCATCGTATTTTAGGAAACTCTAAAATTTAATGTGTTATTAAAAAAAATTTCATACATTTGAAAATTTTGCCTTTCTGTATTTTCAGGAGAGGTAAAGATTTTTGGTCTCAGTTTTTTTTTCGTTTCTGATATTCGATTTATCATTTAAACTTTACTTATTTTGGTTATTGTTGTAAGTCAAATATTTATAATGTCACTTAGTAGAACACCACCTCCAGCCAATATGGATGCGAGGACTGGTCCCGACTCTGATGTATCTAATTGTTTGATTTGCAATGAATCCTTGAATGGACAGCAAGAGTGTTTGATTATACAGGAGTGTTCTCATATTTTCCATAGAAAATGTATTGAGGCCTCCTTAGCTACTTCTTCTGAGTCCCCCAAATGCAAGAGGGCTTGTCAACTTTCTGATTTGCGTAAATACTTATTTTTGACCGATTCTAACACTAATGAGGCTATTGCTGGAGCTTCTTCCTTTCAAGTGAGTTCAAACGTAGGGGTTCACCGACAATCTGGTCGAGGTAAACCCAGAGGAGTCAAGGGGTATCACTATAATACTCGAAGTAGAGGTAATAATTTTGATCATAATATGTCATTGATGAGCCCAAATCGTGACAATCCCAATACCCCGTTGAGAAATGTTTCGCAGGAACATGGTCAGGATGATGGTTTCGCTCGTGATCCTGTGGATTATGCTCAAATCAATCGCATGATAGAAAATAGTATGACTCGATTTCTTGCCGCTTTAAATATAGCCCCTTCGGCTAATCAGAATATACGATCTGAAGTTGCAGGAAACACTAATTCAATTCCAAATATTGGGAATGATGTACAAGGAAGGAGTTCGCCTTGTCGAGCGATGCCATCGCGAAACTCTAATGACTTTTCTAACATATCGGCTATGTCATTTAGTACTGATAAAGTGAGTTCAATTATACATAGTTGGCACCTTACTTTTGATGGTTCTCCAAATGGGCTACATGTTGAGGAATTTTTATATAGACTGCAGGCTCTCACTATCGATAATTTTAATGGGGATTTCGGTCTTATCTGCAAACATATGCAAATCTTACTTTCGGGAAAAGCGAGAAACTGGTACTGGCGGTATAGGAAACAGGTACCTTCGGTGGAATGGGATGCTTTCTGTTCTGCTATTCGGTCGCAATACCGAGATTTTAAGACCTCGTTTGACATTAAGGAGGAGCTAAGAAGTAGGAAGCAGAAACAGGGAGAGACATTTGATGTTTTCTATGAAGCCGTATCATCGATAGTTGACCGCTTAAGTACACCAATACCGGAACAGGAATTGGTGGAAATATTAATAAGAAATCTTCGTCCTGAGATTCGTCAGGAGCTTCTTTATCTTCCCATTGAATCTATTTCAGAATTGCGTAGGTTGGTTCAAAAAAGGGAAAGCTTCCTCAGTGATGAACACGTCAGACGAAATCTTATTGTAAGGGGTACGAACTCAACTGGGCCTCGAAGGCAATTGGCAGAAATTGAAGTTGAGGAAGGTCAACCCGAAAATGACACACCTTCTGATCCTTTTATTGATGCGATTGTGACCGCTTCTAAGAATTTTCATTGTTGGAATTGTGGTGAAATTAATCACCACTGGGAAGACTGCCTGAAGGAGCGCAAAGTCTTTTGCTATGGCTGCGGAGCAAAAGATATTTATAAACCTAACTGCAGCTATTGTCTTTCAAGGAAATTTGTATCAAAAAACTCCAAAGCGAGTGTTCCAAAACCGGAACATCTATAAAAATGTTTGACCCCAATTGCAAATCCATACCGAGGGATGAATCTGTAGATTCTGGCGAGAAAACTGCAGATTTTACAAAGTATCATGATTTGCCAATGAAAATACTTACCCGGACGCGACTAGACACGGATGTGCGAAGTACCAGAAATTCACCCAATGATAAGACACTTTATCCAATATTACCATACCATGTGCGATGGGAGCGGTATATTAAGAGAAGAAATGAGATTTTTAATTTGGCATCAATTTCAGTGACCTCTAAAGTGAAGCGATCAACTTTAAGGCTTCGAAAATATTGGAAAGCTCGTAGGCTTTGTAAACGATTTTTAATTTCGGCTATCATAACTAATCCTAGTGATCGAAGGTACTACGCTCGCGTGTCATTTTTGGAATTCGAAGAATTTGGCTTGCTAGATACCGGTGCTAGCATAAGCTGCATTGGTTCGGATCTAGCCAAATACGATTTTGGAAAATTTCCAAACTATACAAAGTGTAAAGGGGTTGCTAAGACCGCCGATGGTAGTCCTTTGCAGGTCAATGGGTGGATTGATGTACACATGAATTTCAAAGGGGAAACATTACCCATTAAACTATTTATTATTCCCTCAATTTCCCAGAAGCTAATTTTAGGAATTGATTTCTTTCAAAAATTTAATTTGCTGGGAGATGTGGTTGGAACTATTGATATGATTGCCACTAGTGATATAAATCAACTGTCGGAATTTTCACAGTTGAGTCCTAACCCTACATCTCCTATACCTAACGAACAGAATAGTGACGATGACGTAGATTCATTTTATCCACTTACTAAGGACCAGAAGGATAAATTGCAGGCTATTATAAATCTATTTCCAAGCTTCGAAAAGCAGGGTTTGGGACGGACCCCATTGATTAAACATAAAATTGATGTGGGCGATTCATTACCTGTTAAACAACGTTTTTATCCTGTGTCTCCGGCGGTGGAGAAAGTCATGTTTACGGAAATAGATAGAATGTTGGCTCTTGGGGTCATAGAACCGTCGTCATCAGCTTGGAGCTCTCCAATGAGGCTGGTCATTAAGCCTGGCAAAGCGCGATTGTGCCTTGATGCGAGGAAATTGAATCAGGCAACCAAAAAGGATGCCTATCCACTTCCCTCAATCGAAGGTATCTTCGCGAGACTCCCTAGGGCAAATCTAATATCAAAATTAGATTTGAAAGATGCATACTGGCAGGTGGCTCTCGAGGATGATTCAAAACCCCTCACGGCTTTCACTGTTCCCGGACGCCCGCTATACCAATTCGTCGTAATGCCTTTCGGACTATTCAATGCCCCACAAACAATGTGTAGGCTTGTCGACGAAATAATACCATCTGATTTAAGGCATTGTGTATTCGGGTATTTAGACGATTTGGTTATAGTATCCGAGAACTTTGAAAGCCATGTGGACGTTTTGATCAGAATCGCATCGGAATTTCGTAGAGCCAACCTAACACTTAATATAGGTAAAAGTAAGTTTGCGGTCACTAGGGTGAATTACCTGGGATATGTGATTGGGGATGGGGGTATCACCACAGACCCCGAGAAAATTAGTTCAATTCTCAACTGGCCAGTCCCAAAAAATTTGAAGCAAGTTAGAGGATTTCTCGGGCTGGCCGGATGGTATCGACGATTTATTGGGAATTTTTCATCGGAGGTGTTCCCAATCACTGAGGTACTATCCACTAAAAAGAAATTCGTTTGGACTGCCGAGGCCCAAGCTGCATTTGACAGGATTAAAAGTTTATTGACAACGGCTCCAATTTTAATAAACCCTGACTTTTCAAAGAAATTTTTTGTTCACTGCGATGCCAGTGATTACGGAATAGGCGCTGTTCTGGTACAACTGGACAGTGACAACCAAGAACGTCCGATCGCATTCATGAGCAAAAAGCTGAATTCCGCTCAGCGGAATTACAGCGTAACTGAGCGTGAATGCTTGGCGGCGATAGAAGCCATTAAACGCTTCAGGTGCTACATCGAAATGCAGGAGTTCGAGGTTGTCACTGACCACTCCAGCTTGGTTTGGCTGATGAAACAGTCAAATCTAAGTGGGCGATTGGCCAGATGGGTTTTCCAGCTGCAATCATATAAATTCACAGTGAGCCACAGAAAAGGGAAGGACAATGTGGTACCAGACGCCCTATCCCGTATTCCTGAGCAGCAGTTCGATAGTGTAGAGTTAGTGGAACCCGAAGTTGATCTCGATTCTTCACATTTTGGAGATCCTGACTATGAGGAATTAAAGAAGAGCGTGGAGGAAAATTCTGAGAAATTTCCTGACATACGGGTTATCGACAAATACGTTTATATAAGGACAGACCACTATTCTGGGGACCCTTGTCAAGAAACGGTGGCGTGGAAACTTTGGATACCCGAAAAACTTCGAAATTCTGTAATATCCAGAGCGCATTGTTCACCTACATCCGCACACGGTGGCACCGCTAAAACTTTAGAAATTATTAGGAGAAATTTCTATTGGCCCGGTATAGTGCGAGTTATGTAACTATAATTTACTTTCCGAAATAAAACAATTATAGATTCTGTTCATAAACTTTATTTTTATATTCAACAACTGAACAGTTCTATGTATGACAATTGATTGACTGAAATATTTAACATAGGTTACATTTATATAAATTGTTCTGATGAAATCAACATTTACCGTTATTTCGAATACTTAAAATTAAAGAGATAGTTAAAGAGATTAAGAGAGTGATTAAGTAGAGAGAATTAGTTCGAAAGAGAGTATCGATTAAATAGAATTTACAAAGATTAAAACTAAAGGAGAAATGAATGAATAAAAGAAAAGGAGAAGGAGAGAATGTAAATATAAAATAATTTAGTTAACATTGATGTTAAGATAATATGTTATATTATCGTTACTTCTCCCCCGTTAAATTTAAGCAGTGGGGTTGTCATTTTTATTCATTTTGTTTTATTAAATTAAAACCAAAAGAGAGAAAAACAAAGAAATTCAAAAATTTTTTTTCTGTCCTATTCATTCTCTCGATCTTTACAATATGTATATACAAGACATATTTGTAATTCTTAAAATTAATAGTACATTAAATAATGATATATAATTGTAACATAATTCAATTTATTTCGGAAATATTTACATGGCCATTATATTTTGTGTTCCTTTTTATATTAACACCGTGAATATTATGTAATTTGCTAAATCTAAATTTGGGTTCTTCCTTATGCCTAACTGATTTATAATTCTTTATATAGCCTTCTTCCCTACTTTCGGAATACGATTCCCTACACAAATTTAGTTTTGTAATGTTTTTTTCCTTATTTTCTTGGATTCTTCTATGAATTTCCTTCTTATCGCAATTCCCAAATTCAACATTAAATGGTTTCTCCCTGGTAACTGAATGGAAGCTGTTATTGTAATACTCTATAGCCTTACTCATTTTTTCCTTTATTGTAAGAGATTTCTGTTCTATATATAATATTCTTATTTTCTCAGTTAAAGTGTTATGGAGCCTCTCAATATCAGCATTACCAGTGTGAGTATTTGACTTTACTAAGTGTAATTCAATACCTTCTTCCCTAAGGTAATCCTTTATATTAACACTTTTAAATTCATTGTCAGTTATCAGTTTTTCAAAAGTCCCTTTCTGAGATTTATAAAGTCTTAATTTCTCTATAATAGTTTGGTTATTTCTATCCTCCAAATAGAATGCCGTAGCAAATTTTGAAAATCGGTCAATAAAGGTCAAAAAGTTCGATTTAGAATTTGTGTATATATCCATGTGGATTATTTGTCGTATATCGGTTGGAGTTTCTGTTAAAATGAATTTAACTTTTATTGGTCTACGATCAAATTTAGATCTTTGGCAAACATCACAATTATTAATATATTTTTGAATCAAAGTCTTTAAATTTGGGAAGTGTATCAATCGCTTAAGCCCTTCGTAGTTCTCACTTATCCCTGTATGCCCGGTCTCATTACGATGATACTGGTGGATATACCTGTACACTTCATCCTCAGAAGACATGTCTTGAGCCCAATAAGAGCAGCGGAAAAATTTAATTTGTGAATGATCCTCAAATATATCTCTTATCTTTTCCTGAAGGATGAAGTAACGGCTATCCTCTACCTCCGAGTATATACCTACCTTTCCCTTTTTCACATTATCAGTAAGGATTTTTTCCAGCCCATTTCCTAAGTCATCCGAAGAAATATAAATTCTCGTGTTTCCATTTACAATCTCAATATCCTTCGTCTTTACCTCTGTCAAAATTATCTGTACCTTAAAACGATTCACCACTGTATCCAAGATACCAATGAAATCCTTTGGCCCTTCGGTCTGAGAATGTACTATAGCCAATTCGTCAACACTATTATTATATAGTGAGCTATTGGATCGGTGTAGAAGATTAATTTCTCCTGTTTCGCAATTTATTCTACTTAAAAAATCGGCAACATTATTCCGGCTACCCTTTATATAGTCTACAGTAAGGTTAAATTCGCTAAGTTTTATTAACCATCTATATAATCGAGGATTCAGTTCTCTGCCCTGTGATTTGATAAATAACCACTTAAGTGGCTGATGATCCGAAAGGACATCAAATTTAAATCCGTATAAGTACGGCCGAAAATAACTTGTAGCCCACACAATTGCCAAAAGTTCTTTTTCAGTAGCCGAGTAGTTTCTTTCGTGGCTGTTCAAAGTCCTACTGGCATAGCAAATAGGATGACCATTCTGCTGTAGAACAGCACCGATTGCCTCGGAGCTCGCATCTGTTGCCAATTGAAAAGGTTTCCCAAAATCCGGATACTTAAGTACCGGAGCTTGAGTAAGAATATTCTTGAGCTTTTCAAAAGCATTTATATAATTTGAATTATTAATGTCCAAACGAGCACCCTTTCTAAGATATATTATCATAGGATAAGCAATTCTAGAAAAATCCTTTATAAACTTCCTATAAAATCCTGCCATGCTCAAAAATGATTTTATACCCTTTACGGTAGAAGGAAGTTTCAACTGCAATATGGTGTTAATCTTAGACGGATTCGGCTTTACACCCTCTGTTGTTAAAAGGTGGCCTAGATATAGCGTCTCCTTTGCAAAAAATGTACATTTGTTAATTTGAATTTTAAGATTTGCCTCTCTAAGTTTTACAAAAATTTTCTTTATATTAACTACATGTTCCTGAAAACTAGTCGAAAATATCAAAATATCGTCCAAGTAAACTACGCAAATCTTATTTATAAATTCTCGAAGCACATAATTAATTAATCGTTGGAATGTTGCCGGGGCGTTCTTTAAGCCGAAAGGCATTCTAACAAATTCATAATGACCATATGGCGTAGAAAAAGCCGTTTTACATCTATCCCCTGGCCTCACTAAGATCTGGTGGAAACCCTTCGCTAGGTCGATTGTTGAGAAATATTGAGCACGTCCAAGTCTGTCAAGGATAGCCTCAATATTAGGAATAGGAAATTTATCATCCACTGTGATTTCATTTAATTTCCGATAATCTACCACAATCCGAAATTTCTTTTCCCCGGAGAAGTCGGTCTTTTTCGGAACGATCCACAACGGACTATTATATGGAGAATTGCTTTCCGTTATGATGCCGTGTTTAAGCATATCCTCTATCTGGTCATAAACCTCCTGTTCGTAAATATGTGGGTATCTATACATCTTGCAGTATATTGGCCTATCACTGACAGTCTTTATCTCGTGTTGTATAATATCTGTATTTCCTAAGGTCTGTCCCTCAATATATATCAAGTCCTTAAACGAATTTAGTAGTCGTTCCAATGCCGAGGATTCCTCCTTATTCAAACTCGAAAATAAATGTCTCATAATCTTCTCATCTATATTTAAATGTTCCAGCTGGTATACTTCATCCCCGGTGAAAGGACAAAATTGTATAAATGGTATACTTCTTCCATTAATTGTCAGAGTTTCATTTTCCATATTAATAACAGCACCCAAAGGTCGTAAAATATTCTGTCCTAGAATAGCATCAAAATTCCTTCCTGCAAAATTTGTCAACTTCCAGGACATTGTTGCATCCTCCCCAAACTCTATAGGTAACTCCGTTATAATCTCATGTGTAATTTTGGTCCTTCCATTTAAAGAGGAAAAATATATATGGTCCTTGAGAGGTATTCTTTCGTATGTTCCTAGCTTACCATCGTTTAACACTGAAGTCGTCGACCCAGTATCTATTAAAGATCTGATGTGATTATTGCCAATGGTGAGGTTAACTATTGGAAGTGTCTTTTTGAGGCTATTGTATGAAAATTTACATTTTCTTCTACCCCCTCTGGACAATGAACCATTGCATCAATATGGTCAATCTCCATCGCAGTACTGCTAGTCTGCCTAAAATTACCATGATTATTCCGAAATTGTTCTGAATTTCTAGGGCCCTGAAATTTATCAAATGAGACTCCTGTCTGGCCGAGTTCATTGGCATTAAAAATACGATTTTGTCCCGATGCCATGCCTAGATTTGTGTATGAATGATTATGGGGAATTCCGTTTCCCGGAAAATTTCCGCGAACATTTCCATTGTCACGGCTAATATTATTATTCTGAGCCCCAATCGAATGTCGAACATTACCTACAGGTTTGTTGCCATTATATTTTCTGTTAAAACCCAAATCTTTCCTTTGCGTATGGTTACCATATGTTTTGTCATTGTCTCTTATCAATCCCTGCTGTTCAAGCAAACTAAAAGCATCCCGTAATTTATTAATATTTTTATTAATGACTACGGAAGCTAAATTAACGTCAATATTATTTATAAAAGTTCTCAAAATTATCTTTTCTGCATTTTCTGGACTAAATTCAATTGGCCGTTCGAAATCATATTCATATTTCTCATTAATTTTACATAGTATTGATAATAAGTGAGTATAATAGCTTACAATATCGTAATTTTTTGCTCCAAAAGCTTCCTGGTATAGATGATGATATGATTCTTTCACGCCAAAATTACTTATTAACGCCTTTTTCGTTTCATTCCAATCTGGGTTTGGCCCAAGTGTTCTCAAAACATGTAGCGCATCGCCTTGAATTTTGTTTAATATGACTCGATTATATATGTAATTACAAAATCCTTGATCTGTTTTCACTAAATCCAGCACTGTATCGACTTCACGCAGAAATGAAGTTAGGGCAAACGAATCGTCCCCTTTAAATTCATGTATTCTTTGTGCATCCTTAAGTACCTCATTGAGGGAGATCGCAAATGAAGACTCCATTGTTCTTTTTCTCTCTTCTTTCAATTTTCTTTTTTTTTTAATTTGTATAAGAGATGTATTAGAACAAAGTTTCAGAAGAGTATATGATAGATAAATTTTTTAACTCTATTTCATCCTTTTATTTTTCTCTTTTTTGTTTGTTCACTTTGCCATTTTTATCGGCATATATTTATCTCCGCTATTTTTTTTAATTTTTTTATTGCGTCTATATTCTTTATGACCAAGTTTCAAAAATAATGATGTAATAAGGGAACGATACTTCACAACCAATTCATAGTTTCTTGTTTTTACTTCAATTTTAATTAGAACTTTGTAGGTAAGAAAAATTCAAATTTGGATTTTTTAACGTTTTAATTTGTCAATTTAAGTTCCACTTTTCTTTCTTGATCGTATTTCACATTGAACTTTTTTACAATAAAATTCTTTGCAGCCAAAAAGTGATTTGTTTACTTTTTTTAACACTAAAAAACGATTTTTCATAAACTTAAGTTTACTTTTTCTAGGTTCGATGTGTAGACTGCGCCAGTTATGTAACTATAATTTACTTTCCGAAATAAAACAATTATAGATTCTGTTCATAAACTTTATTTTTATATTCAACAACTGAACAGTTCTATGTATGACAATTGATTGACTGAAATATTTAACATAGGTTACATTTATATAAATTGTTCTGATGAAATCAACATTTACCGTTATTTCGAATACTTAAAATTAAAGAGATAGTTAAAGAGATTAAGAGAGTGATTAAGTAGAGAGAATTAGTTCGAAAGAGAGTATCGATTAAATAGAATTTACAAAGATTAAAACTAAAGGAGAAATGAATGAATAAAAGAAAAGGAGAAGGAGAGAATGTAAATATAAAATAATTTAGTTAACATTGATGTTAAGATAATATGTTATATTATCGTTACTTGCGCGATGTCAGGGATTTTATTCGTTTATGTGACACATGCAAGTTAATTAAAGCTCCCAACTTTATCATGAGACCACCAATGGGACGTCATGTGGCTTCTACACGCCCATTCCAAAGACTGTTTATCGATCTTCTTGGACCTTATCCGCGAAGTAAAAGCGGATATATAGGTCTTTTAATTGTGTTGGATCATTTAACAAAGTTCCATTGGCTTTGCCCATTACGGAAATTCACGTCCATTGCTATTCAGGAGTTTTTGGAGAAGCAAATATTTCACATTTATGGTGTGCCAGAAGTGATATTAAGTGATAATGGCAGTCAGTTTAAGGCACAGGAATTCAATGCTTTTCTCACAACGTATGGAGTGACACATATGTATACCGCTTACTATTCGCCTCAATCGAACGCCTCAGAGAGGGTAAATCGATCTTTGATATCCGGAATACGGGCATATTTAAAGAAAGATCACACTCTCTGGGACAAACATTTGAGTGCTATCAGCTGTGCATTACGAAATTCCCTACACCAGGCTATAGAGATGTCCCCATATAAGGCGGTGTTTGGATTTAACATGATAACACACGGGTCATCGTATAAATTATTAAATTCATTAGGGCTGCTAAATGAGCCAGCAATACAACTGTCAAGAGAAGATCATCTTCAAACATTGAGGCAAGATTTAAAACGACACATTAAGGATGCCTACGAAAAGAATAGAGACCAATATAATCTTCGTACAAGACTTGTTTCATTTCGGGTTGGCCAAGAGGTGTTTAGACGGAATTTCGCTCAAAGTTCCGCAGAGAAGAAATTTAATGCTAAATTGGCCCCCGCTTTTCTTAAAGCGAAAGTTCGAGAAAAAGTTGGCAACCATTATTATATCTTGGAGGAACCAGATGGTCGTATTATTGGCACCTTTCATGCCAAGGATATGAGGCCATGAACATCCTTTCTCCAACTAATTCTAGTACGCAACGCTATAGAATTATTTGGTTTTGTAATGGATGTCCATAGGGATAGACCAATCAATCATTAAATTGCTTAATACCCTTAAAAAATTTCCTTATAGATCTTGTTTCTTGGGTGTAATTTATATAATAATAATATTATAATTATTAAAGAATTAAAGAATTAAAACATTTAATTAAAATTAAATGACTTAATTAAAGAGGAAAACGATATCCTAAATGAGAAGTAAATCCTAAAAATTTCAAAATTTAAATTTAAAGTTTTCCTCTTAATTGCTTTATTTTCCGAAATATATAAAGGCTTATATAAAACAATAATCTACTGCGTGTGTATACGCCCCTAACATCTCTTGGCTCAATTGTGATGTTGCTTTTAGGCTCTAGTTTGCGGATCTGGCAGCTTTGCATAATAAATCCGAAATTTTGACAAAGCATACTTGTTTGGCAAAGTTGAATTTTCTTGGCTACACGAGTTTGATTGTACTTCCTTTTTTCACAATCCATCAAAGTGATAGCATCGGTTTTTCAAAGCGCAATTAAAAATAAAAGTAGCAAAATTTTGATCACGTTTTTGTGACTTAGTTAAAGATTAAATTACATTTCTTCGACGTACATTAAGAAGTCTAAATAAAGCCAGCTATTTTTAAAGAATTTCGTGAGAAATTAAATCCTTCGAGTTACACCACTGTCTTGCGCAATTATATCGCAAAATATCTATTTGACTTCGTTCAGGTAAATAACTTTTCTAAAAATTATTCCTGTTTTACATGGAACGATAACTAAGTGAAATTACTTCGACAGACTCATCAATTTCATCTGACTTCGAATAAACTTCTGTGTGAGGCGGGGGGCCCAGAAAACCACGCTCCTATTTACCACGTGTCCCGAGGCAATTCAGTTTGAGGCACGCTTATCTGGAAACTAGGGGAGCGTGGATAAGCTACAAGACTCCAATCGGTCGCCGGATTTCCATAAGTTTTATGAAAAGTGCGAGTCCAGCCCAAAGAAAAATTAGGGGAAATATTCAACCGACCATTTCCAGTTAGACGGTCTATATATTGAATGATGACCATGTGGATGAATAATTAATCCAAAATGTTTGCAAGAACCAATTAGTTTTCATAAACTAAGTCGTATTACGAGAAATATCATAAAAAGTTCACTGGGTGTAACTTAAAAAAATTTCTCCATATCTAAAATTTCACCATTTTTATAATTTCTCCATATTTAAGAATCCTAGAACCCTCCTACTTTCTCATATATTTTATTCACATCGTATATAAGTAATTCGAAGAATCCATCAAAGTAGGGGAAAAAGTAAAGAAAACAAAAAATTGTCGAAATAATGAGAGAATTAAGAAGAAGAACAATATTACAATAAATGAAGATCAACACTCGCTTTTGGTTGTAAATTCAGTCTTCGATTTTCTATACATAAGACAGTGTCATTCGCGCAAAAAAAAAAAATATGAAAAAGTAAAAACAATCAGAATTTGCGTAATAAATCTCGTATTGAATCTCAATTGAAAAAAAAAGTAAAAATGTTAACAAAAGTGAGTGGTGATTTTCCTAGTAGTATTAAAATTTTATACAAAAGTTAAAAATTAAAGAAAAAATATGTAAAATTTAACTTTTCTAAGATATGTAACATGCATACAAACACAGAAAAAGAATTAAAAGTAGAAAAAAATTAGAATAGTGTAAAATTGTTTAAAAATTGAAACCAAAACCAAATAGTTATTCAGGTTACATTAGTTGTATCACTAATGAGAAATCTTAAAAAGTAGAATAGGTGAACAAAAGTGGTAAATGAATTACAGCTATTGAAAAAAAAATTGTCATTATACTAATAACTCCACAGAAAAGAATCCAGCATCAACTTAACACCCCCGAACGGTTCCCGCTGTTGCAGAGGCCTCTTCATCAAAGTGGAATGCTTCGGTAAGTCGAGTGATTTTTTTTTATTCTCCTTTTCTTTGTTGATAAATGACTGTGATAAGAGATCCACCTACGCATTAGTATAAAGAGCGGAGAAATTAAGAGTACTAAATTTGCTCACTCTCTGTCTCTCATCAATTTCTTAGAGTAAGGGGAAATATAATTTCGATTTTTATTTATCGATTTTGTTCACTGTTCTATATTCGACTTTAATTTCTTTCTTTGTTATGAATATGCATGTAAACGGCATAGTGCATTTTTTTCTACAGCATAGGCTCTTTGAATTAAAACCACTGTTAAAAAGTTATAGGATAGTTAAAGAGAATTATCCAAATTACAAATTCCTATTTTTCTTAATTTGATCATTTTAATTTTATCTGCAATAACTAATTTTGAAACTTTATATGATAACTTATATATAAGGATTTTTTATATATTCTTTTTTTTAATGTCTTGAATAAATTAAATTAACAATGAATTACTAAATTCTAATTAAGAGTTTTCCTAAGGGTAGATGATAATGCGGAAGTAGTCTAGCGTGTTTTGGTTAGATTTGGGGTTCTTTGAAACAATGTAGCCACAGGAACCATGGTAGGGAGGGCACGGAGGCAAGGCACTCCAAATAACATCAAGGAGTCGCCGATCTACTAGGTTACCCGATTTTTCAAATAGCTTTTCCTAAATTTCACCTTTTTTAATTCATTTTTTGGGGCATTTCGATAATTCTTTTCCTGGTAACAATTACTACTCTAATTCATTAATTTTTTATTTTATCCCGTTTTCTGTTTTTTTTTTTTTATAAAAAGGGAGTCTTTATATTTATTATTGAAACGTCGAACTGACAATTTTGAGAATAGGACGCGAATCCCGCAACCGACTGCCCAAGCTAGCCTTCTGATGACTCCCGTAGTCCTATTCCCATTATTGATTTTGAAGGATAACTTGGTTTCCTAGAAGTGATATTTCTTTGGGAAATATTCAGAAATGCTGTATGGTGTTCGTTACATGTTTCGTTCGGAAATTAGCGTGATTTCAACAGACGGACGGACGGACATGCTTAGATCGACTCAGAATTTCACCACGACCCAGAATATATATACTTTATGGGGTCTTAGAGCAATATTTCGATGTGTTACAAACGGAATGACAAAGTTAATATACCCCCATCCTATGATGGAGGGCATAAAAAATAACGAAAAGATAATAAACAACATGGACCTGGACAAATAGCCAGAAAATTTTTGAGTTACTCTTTATTAAAGTATTTTTACATACTGTAAAATAGTCCTAAAAACCAACAAAAAAATGGTATGCGATGGTAAATGATAGTTGTTTTTCAAAATGTTAATTTGGAAAGAATTATTTTTTGTTTGCATGCATTTCATTGGAAATTTAATTTAATATAAATTTTTATACCCTGCTCCACACTGTGGAACAGGGTATTATAAGTTAGTGCATATGTTTGCAACAGCCAGAAGGAGACGAGATAGACACATGGTGTCTTTGGCAAAAATGCTCAGGGTGGGCTCTTGAGTCGATATAGCGATGTCCGTCTGTCCATCTGTCCGTGAACACATTTTTGTAATCAAAGTCTAGGTCGCAGTTTTAGTCCAATCGACTTCAAATTTGGCACAAGTATGTGTTTTGGCTCAGAATAGATCCCTATTGATTTTGGAAGAAATCGGTTCAGATTTAGATATAGCTCCCATATATATATTTCGCCCGATATGGACTTATATGGTCCCAGAAGCCAGAGTTTTACACTAATTTGCTTAAAATTTTGCACAAGAAGAACAATTAGTACTATAGTCAAGTGTGCCAAATTTTATTGAAATCGGTTCAGATTTAGATATAGCTCCCATATATATCTTTCGCCCGATATGGACTAATACGGTCCCAGAAGCCAGAGTTGAAATTTTGCACAGGGAGTAGAATTAGTATTGTAGCTATGCGTGCCAAATTTGGTTGAAATCAGTTCAGATTTAGATATAGCTCCCATATATAGCTTTCGGCAGATTTACACTCATATGACCACAGAGGCCAATTTTTTGCTCCGATTTAGTTGAAATTTTGCACAGGGAGTAGAATTAGCATTATAGCTATGCGTGCCAAATTTGGTTGAAATCGGTTCAGATTTAGATATATCTCCCATATATAGCTTTTGCCCGATTTACACTCATTTGACCACAGAGGCCAATTTTTAACTTCGATTTAGTTGAAATTTTGCACAGGGAGTATAATTAGCATTGTTGCTATGCGTGCCAAATTTGGTTGAAATCGGTTCAGATTTAGATATAGCTCCCATATGTATGTTTTTCTGATTGGTCTGAAGGGTCAAAATGACAACATTTTCCTTGTAAAATCGCCACTGCTTTGTCGAAAAGTTGTAAAAATGACTCTAATTTTCCTAAACTTCTAATACATATATATCGAGCGATAAATCATAAATAAACTTTTGCGAAGTTTCCACAAAACTGCTTCAGATTTAAAAGTTTCCCATATTTTTTTTTTTACTAACATTGTGTTCCACCCTAGTGCATTAGCCGACTTAAATTATGAGTCTATAGATTTTGTAAAAGTCTATCAAATTCTGTCCAGATCGAGAGATATTAAAATGTATGTATTTGGGACAAACCTTTTATATATAGCACCCAACACAATTGACGGATGTGGTGGTATTGTATCGAAAATTTAGATCTACAAAATGGTGCAGGGTATAATATAGTCGGCCCCGCCCGACTTTAGACTTTCCTTACTTGTTTACCACTGGGTATCTTCACAGTGAGCACACATTGTAGCTTTTACCCCTTACGAAAATGTTGCTAGCTAGGCCAATGTTTAATTGACAATTGTGACAAATAAAAATTCAAAATAAAATTATTTTATACCAAAAATTTTGAAATTTTCAATTTGCTTTCAATTTATGACACAAAAGTATCGAAATAAATAGTCCTCATAATTGATGGTAAGAATTACTTCAATTATTCTTACGAACCGTAACACATTTCCTCATATTTCGAAGCATAAATCGATACGTTTTTCCAGATTTTCTCTATTTTAAATTCAATTTGATTGACAATCAAAGTTTCAACATGCCGACTGACATGTTTTTGTAATACTAAAACTACCTTACTAAATCTGTCTTGATACAAACTAAAATATAAAAATTGACATATGTCAATTTCCCAATAAAAATAAATCAAACTATTATGGGAGCTTGCAGTGCAAAATATGTAGGAAATATTGTCGATACAATGGTGGAGGACTTTGTTTGGATCGAATCCGATTTTACCATTACAAAGATAGAGCACGATTCTATAAAACATCGCCTCATAGGTATGGAGTCATTCGTAAGCATAATCCATAATATTACAGTCATATTTTTGTCCTACTTTTTAGCCGGATTCGCTCAAGTCTATGCCACACAACCTTTTGACACTGTTAAAGTTAAGTTGCAAACATTTCCGAATACTTACAGATGTATGTGGGAATGTATGACCATAACCTATGGGAATTATGGTCTACGTCATGGACTCTATGCTGGATCTTTGCCAGCTGTGGCTACAGTTATTCTCGAAAATTCTATACTTTTTGGGACATTTAGCCATTGCCGATCAATTATAGTGGATATCAAGGGATACACAGATGTTAGAGAACTATCGGTATTGGATAATGCCTATGCTGGTAGTATGTCTGCGGTTTTATCATCACTGGTCTTATGTCCCACCGAAGTTCTAAAATGCAAATTTCAAGCTATTCAGGATGTAGGTGAGCGTAAATGTGGACCATATTCTATTAAAATTAAATTTTTTCGTCTTGTAATTTCAAGATGAAGCGATATGTGGAGAAGGGAAGTACAACGTCTGTGCTAACACCATTACAGTTGACGACGAGGATTTTAAAAAATGAAGGCAAGTATGGAATTATCGAAGGATATGCTATGATAATTGTGTCATTGCTATGTAGTCCTTCGAAATATTTGCTTTATACTGTACAAAGAGGCATTTTTGTTAACGGCGCGCAGTGGTTCCAAATATAATTCTGCATCTTTTGAATGGATAAAAACATTTTATGTGTAATTTTCTCTTAAGTTTACAAGTTTGTGGGTCCCTGATTTGCTTCAAATTGTCCACGAAGAGCCCATTTGATAGTATCGTCAAGTGTGCCAAACTTAGTTGAAATCGGTTCAGATTTAGGTATATCCCCCATAGGTTAGGTTAGGTTAGGTTAAAGTGGCAGCCCGATTAAGATTCAGGCTCACTTAGACTATTCAGTCCATTGTGATACCACATTAACTAAAAGTACCTATTACATATGGGCACTTCTAGTTTTAACCGATGAACTTCTCGATTATTTTCTTCTGTTGAACCAACCACATTGTTCCAAAAACATTAGCAGACTGCTTAAGTTAACGTTTTCCAGGTCCGCCAGTAATCTGAAGCTATATGCCCCTAAAATTTGCTTACGCCTTACACAAAATGCAGGACACTCACACAAGAGGTGTTTTATTGATTCCTTTTCCTCCGCATCATGACAGCTCATACAATAGTCATTATACTTCGCACCAATAGTTTTTGCAAAATCGCCTATCAGGCAGCGACCCGTTATAGCAGATATCAGGAGTGATATCTGGCGTCTCGAGAACACTAGCATATCTAGTATGCGGTTTAAGTTTAAATGGGACCATATTTGCTTGGTGTCGTTACAACCCTTACAATTCTCCCATCGAACATTAGCCATCATGACAGCCTTCTCACGCAGTAAGAGCTTGCAGGTAGCCAGAGGTACACCAACAGATTCTAGTTACCCTGGAATATGTAAGGTAGTTCCTAGCCTTGGTAGCTCATCTGCTTCGCAGTTCCCCGGTATGTTCTTGTGGCCAGGCACCCATATTAGGTGAATATTGTGCTGCTCAGCCATTTCATTGAGAGATTTGCGGCAGTCGATGGCCGTTTTCGAGTTGAGGAACACAGAGTCCAAGGATTTTATTGCAGGTTGACTGTCTGAGTATATATTAATGCCAATATTGCTTGGAGCATTACTTCTCAGCCAATTCACCACTTCTCTTATTGCTAATATTTCAGCCTGAAAAACAATACAGTGATCAGGTAATCTTTTCCACTACGTTAGGCACATCTGGCATTATTTTGAGGACCGAACTGTGACCGTAACTTTTTTCCGACCACAGCGATAGCTCGCGCAACCGCACAGCCGTTGTTGCAGCTGACTGTTTGGCCAAAATGTAGTATGACATTAAGGGAGTTTGTTCCTGTCTTGCTGAATGCACCGGAGATACACAAGCACGCCATACGCTGAACTTTCTCTAAACTGTTTGGCTGGTGAAGTGCCGGCCACCTTTTTGCCTTTTTGCACGAGTATAAAGCTACCGTTGCTTTCCTCACACTTTCTTCAATATTACGCTTAAAGTTCAGCTTCCTGTCCAAAATAAGGCCAAGGTATTTTGCACACTCCCTAAAGGGAATTTCAATACCCCCTAAGGAAATGGGCCTAATCGTGGGAGTTTTGCGATCTTTGCAGTACATGACTAGTTCTGTCTTTGCAGGATTTACCCCAAGACCATTATCTTTCGCCCATTTCTCAGTCATCCGGATCAGTCATCTCTGTATAATATCTCTAACTGTTGATGGGAATTTTCCCCTGACTGCTAGCGCCACATCATCTGCGTATGCCACCACTTGTATCCTTTCCTTTTCTATGGAAACCAGAAGGTCGTTTATAGCAACATTCCAAAGAAGAGGTGATAGAGCTCCTCCTTGAGGAGTGCCTCTGTTCACATACCTTTGTATGGTTGCTTGTCCTAGTGTGGCTGAAATGCGTCTCTTCCTTAGAAGTTCGTCTAACAGCCTAAGTATACCTGGATCAACATTCAGAGTTGTCAGTTCATTTAATATCGAGCTCGGATGGACGTTATTGAACGCCCCTTCGATGTCTATAAATGCCACGATTGTGTATTCTTTGACAGATAGTGAGCTTTCAATAAAGCTGACTAGTTCATGTAATGCGGTCTCAGTAGACCTGCCTTTCGAGTATGAATGTTGTCGTTTCGAGAGCAAACTTGAATCGACGCTAGTTCTAAGATAAATATCTATCATCCTCTCCAGAGTCTTAAGTAGGAATGATGATAAGCTGATTGGTCGGAAATCCTTCGCATTCGAGTGAGAGGCTTTTCCCGCTTTAGGTATGAAAACGACTTTTAATTCTCTCCACTTTCGTGGAATATACGCTAAGTTGATACATCCTATATATATCGCCGCCGACCAGGGGATAATTCTGTCAGCCACCGCTTGTAACTCCGCCGGAGTAATTCCATCAGGTCCGGGGGATTTGAATGATCCAAAGCTATTTAACGCCCATTTTATTCTAGATGCTGATACAATTTCCTCGATAGGAAACGACCGCTGAGCCACTTTGGCACCGCCAGTGCATGGTTCAACCGTCTGATTTCCGGGAAAATGTGTGTCCAATAGTATCTCCAGCGTCTGCTCACTGGACGTTGTCCAATTGCCCTCCGATGTTTTAATGAAACCTGGAGCGGAGCTAGTGGATGCTAGCACCTTCCGTAGTCTGGAAGCCTCGGACGTATTCTCAATGCTGCTGCAGTAATCATTCCAAGAGTTATGCTGAGCCTCTTGTAAGCGTCCCAATCCACAGGAGCTCTGGTTGATTTTGCTTTCCTGCACGATTTCCTCATATTACCTAACTCCGTAGACCACCATGGTGGTCGATTTTCCCCCTTGGCTTCCCTTTAGGGCATGCAGCTTTCAATGAAATGTTGAAGGCCTTAGTAATCCTCTCCACTGCGTGTTCGATAACTTGCACAGTGCTCATATTTGTCTCTGGTATTTCCGGTATCATCATATTGAACGATTCCCTATACCTATTCCAGTCAGCTTTCCTAACATTTGGCGGAAATATGGTCTTGGTGGTATGAACATCAAATTTGAAACTGATGTAGCGATGATCTGAGAAGCTGTGTTCACTTAAAACATGCCACTCAGATATCATTTCATTCAGTTCTTGCGAGGCCAAGGTGATGTCCAAAACCTCTTGCCTGTTTTTAGTGACAAAGGTTGGGACATCTCCCTTGTTGCAAACTACCAGATTAGTACGCAAAATAAACTCTATTAGCGACTCTCCCCTTGCATTAGTATCACTACTTCCCCATATACTATGATGCGCATTCGCATCCCATAATGAGTTTCGTCTTTGTTTTCAGTGACTCCTCAACTAAGGTCTTAATGGCACATGGAGGCATCTCCCTGTCATGTCCCATATACACGCAAAGAAAAAAACGTTTGGAAAACGTGTACCGAAAACGTTTTTCTTTTGTTAGAGTTTTTTGAATTGCTTCGAAAATTTTAAACTTTTATCACCAAAAAAATTTGTTTATTACAAAATTTTTATTTTTTCAATAAAAAAGGTTATTTTTGAAACAACAACACAGTCCATTTCGTTTATATCAAACACTGTTCTTTTCTGACTTTAGGTCTTTAATACGACACATTTTACAGTTCAAACTTTAATATACTACAATGTAATGTTGAACATTTTTTCGGAATCTTCCCAACATATCTGGAATATATGTAAAAAAAAAACACAAAAAAAAACGTTGGTCGAAGCAGGGATCGAACCCACGACGCTTGGCATGCTAGTCGGACATATATCTGGAATATATGTAAAAAAAAAACACAAAAAAAACGTTGGTCGAAGCAGGGATCGAACCCACGACGCTTGGCATGCTAGTCGGACGTAGCAACCACTGCACCACGGTGCCAAACTAAATGTTTGTTTCTGTTAAATAAACTTTGTTTATTCGGTTCGTGGGCGCCGCAAGCTATGCTATATAAATATAACTTATATGGATATTTATCTATTGATGACCATAACAGGTACATAGCTCAGTGGTTAGTGTGTTGGCTTACAAAGTGCATGGTCCGCGGTTCGATTCTCCGTCCAGGCGAAAGGTAAAAAAAATTTAAAAATTTATAAAATCGTATAATTTCTTCTACATTGTTGGTATTACAGGAAAAGGTGTTAAGAACTAAAAAACATCGTGTATGTGAGAAAGATGTGAGGGAAAATGCAATTAGCACGAAAACAATGTTTTTTTTTTGAATTTGTCCTTATGAAATTGTTTTTACATCCTGGAAAAGAATAAACTTTTATCAGAAAAAGTATATACTTTTCTCCCAAATACACTTCCTTACAGCAAAAAGCAAATGAGAAACGAACTTTGTTTGTCTAAAATTTCGATTGGGAGGAAAGAATTATTTTTTTGCGTGTAGACCGAAGATACCCAATATTTGAATTTGGCTATTTCTAAATTGGCAACGACGGTGTCTGCATTGCACATTGAAGGAAGCAGAAACAAGTTAAGCTCGTTTTTAGCAATTATACAGGCTCGAATTACATCATTACCAGTATACTGCAATAGTTTGAACCTCGGAGTACTTAATTCACATATTTTGTTTCTATAAACATATGGTTCTTGAATAAGAACTATGTCTTTCATCAGGAGAACTTTTAAGGCAGCACATGCAGCCTTACAATAATGAAGATTTATCTGGAGGATCCCCCATATAAGCGTACTTTTGCAGAAATATACTATTTCACCACAGTTAGTGAGGTTTCGTTGATAGGTATGGATATAAAGTCGATAAGGTATGTGCAAGGACATACTACTAATGTAATCGGAAACACGAATATTTAAAGTTTTTGGGTCAATTGTTTTTGCGAATTGCAGATATGAATTTAAACTTTTATCACGTTTGAAATAATTACGATTTTTATGATTTTTATTTTTAATGAGTTCTACAGGAAATATTGCTTTAAGAAATACTGTAGTTAGTTAGTGGACATACAAGGCTTTCTGGCAAAAAGAAAAAAGTGTCTTCGAAACTAAAGGAAAAAATGTTCATCAATTTAATTTAGCCATTTTATTTCCATTCAGTTAAATTTTTGTGTGAAATAATAAAATTTACTTGTTTCAGTAAAAAAACTCCTAAACTGAAAGCAGTTAGGAATAGTTCATTAACTAGAATAGGGTATGGAATTTTAATACTGTTTTTTCGCTGGGTATAAGAATTTACTACTGAACAAGAAAATTTTATTCACTGATAACAAAGCATTCGTAAAAATAAACAAAAACCGAACTAAAACCAAGTTTCCTCAAATTTAGTAAGATTTCTTATAAAATTATATTCTGACTTCCTTTATTATAGAAAATTTATCATACATACGAATAACACTTGGCATAGAAAAATATTTTAGTTCATTCGTACTAAGAAGTATTCAATCCTTTCAAAACTTAAGGAAACACATTTGTTAGAATATAGGAAAATTTCCTACATTTCTTTTATCTACCTGTAATCGATACCTGTGTTTCATGTAATCGATTATGTTAGCGCGTGGGTTGTTTTTTTAGTTGGAATCGCGTTGTTATGGTATACGGAGAGATTGTTAAAAAATAATATAGTAAAATAATATTATAAAAAACAAATAAAATATATAAAATATTTGTTATTTTAAATTAGTGAGAAAAATGTTTGTTTTTTGAAAATTGGTTTATAAAAAAGAAAACACCAGCAGAATAACAACCCCTTCATTCGACTTCATTTTGGAATCTTCAATTATCAGGTAATATTCAGTGACGCTAACCCTTTGTGAAAAAAATGGTTTCGGATTTTTTGTTTATATTTGTAGGTATTGAAATTGTAAAAGGTGGACAAAATTGCTAGGCAGCAAATTATTCAAAGTGAAAGGTACTACAAGAAGAAAAAATGTGTTTTAATATTTCATGGCCAGTCGATGATGTTGATTCTAAATAAATATATTTAATATATTAATAAAACATGTCTTTTATTGAAGAAAAATTGCTTATATAAATACATAAAATTGTATTTAAAAACGAAGGTAAACAGATCTAAATTTGAAAGGTTTACCACAAATATGTAAGATTTGTCCAAATGAATGAAAAAAGTTCAATAAAATCATTCCATATATGAATTCAATTCAGTTAAATTTTTTCATTCTGTAGTATAGTGGTACATAAATATAGGAAAATGTTAACTAATATACGGAATGCATTCTACCTAATTTCTACGAAAATCACATCATTCAAACAAATAAAAATGTCTTTGGCGCTATACGAAGTTCAACTTTCTTCGCAATGAGTTCATATTAACTTAAAGAAGGGGTCACTTTTTTCTGGGTGTAGAAACAAAATTTTGACAAAATTTTCTACAGAAATAAAATTTTGACAAAATTGTCTATAGAAATAAAATCTTGACAATATTTTGTATAGTAATAAAATTTTGACAAAATTTTCTATAGAAATAAAATTTTGACAAAATGTTCTATAGTAATAAAATTTTGAGAAAATTTTCTATTGAAATAAAATTTTGGTACATTATTTTTGGGGATCGGCTATGTATAACTATAGACCGATATGGACCAATTTTGGCGTGGTTGTTAGTGGCCATATACTAGCGCAATGTACCAAATTTCACCACGTACCAAATGTCAACCGGATCGGATGAGCTTCGGAGGTCAAATCTGGGGATCGCTTTAAATTGTGGTTATATATAATTAAGACCGGTATGGACCGATATTTCTGCATGGTTGTTAGAGACCATATACTAACACCACGTACCAAATTTCAACCGGATCGGGTGAATTTTGCTCTTCTAAGGGTCTCCGGAGGTCAAATCTGGGGATCGGTTTATATGGGGGCTACATATAATTATGGACCGATATGGACCAATTCCTGCATGGTTGTTAGAGACCATATACTAACACCACGTACCAAATTTCAACCGAATCGGACGAATTTTGCTCCTCCATGACACTCCGGTCAAATCTGGGGATCGGTTTATATGATGGCTATATATAATTATGGACCGATGTGGACAAATTTTTGCGTAGTTGTTAGAGACTATATAATTACACTATGTACTAAATTTCAGCCGGATCGGATGAAATTTGCTTCTCTTAGGGACTCTGCAAGATAAATCTGGGGATCGGTTTATATGGGGGCTATATAATTAATTATGGATCGATTTTGACCAATTTTGACTTGTTCAAGTCGATAGCTTGTTTCGTTCGGAAGTTAGCGCGATATCAACAGACGGACGGACGGACATGCTTAGATCGACTCAGAATTTCACCACGACCCAGAATATAACATATACACTTTATGGGGTCTTAGAGCAATATTTCGATGTGTTACAAACGGAATGACAAAGTTAATATAGCCCCCATCCTATGGTGGAGGGTATAAAAAATAAAGACAGAAACAATTCAGTTACCTTTTTCGAAAACTAAAAAAATGGACAAAATTCGGTATTTTTAAAATTCCAAATTCCGGAGTCTACAACGTTTAATCTCAAGCACTCAGGTACACAAGTTCGAAGACTATATCGGTCTAGGTTTTGATATAGCCCCCATATAAACCAACCTCACGATTTGGGGTCTTGGGCTTCTATAATCCGTAGTTTTTATCAAATTTGCCTGAAATTTGAAATCTTCAAGACCATAAAAATGTTTGCCGAAAATGGCGAGTATAGGTCCATGGTTTGATATAGCTCTCATATAGACCGATCTCCAGATTTTACTTCTTGGGCTTCTAGAAACCGTAGTTTTTATCTAATTTGTCTGAAATTAGAAATCTAGAAGTATTTTAGTACCATAAAGAGGTGCATCGAAAATGGTGATTATCGGTCCAATTCTTGATATAGCCCCCACACAGAAAAAAATATCACCAAAATATTTCCAATTAAAAAGTTAATTGAAGTTGAATATTTTTTCAATTAATAAATTAATTGATACAATTAACTTTTTAATCAAGATAGAACATAAAGTTAATTAAGTCAATGATTGAAAATTTTAAAATCTTTAATTAAAAAATTAATTGATACAATTAACTTTTTAATCAAATTCGGAAGACTAAGTCAGTTAAAAAAAGTGATGAACATTTCTTAATCCAAATAAAAACTCGAAGCCAATTCAGAAAGTAATTGAAAATAGTTACCTTTTTAAATAAAAAATTAATTAGGGTTTGCATTCAAAATCAATTAAATTTTTAATTGAATCAATTAAAAAATTAATTGAAAATTGCCAATGACATCAATTAATATTTTAATCAAGAATTTTTTCTATGCCCAATTAAAACTGTGATTGATACTATCATTTTCGTGATTGAAGACATTTCAATAAAAAAATTAATTGGATCAATTAATTTCGTGATTGAATCAGAAAATTTTTTTTTGTGTGCATATAGACCGATCTCCTGATTTTACTTCTTGGGCTTCTAGTTTTTATCTAATTTGCCTGAAATTAAAAATCTGGAGGTTTTTTTTGGACTATAAATATGTGTGCCGAAAATGGCGTGTATCTGTCCATGTTTTCATATAGCCCACTTATAAACAGGCCCTCAGATTTGGGGTCTAGATTCTAGAACCTCCATATAAACCCATTTCACTTATTGAGGGCATCATTTAAATAATACGGAGTAAAAATCTACAGATTTCAGATCATACTTGTTCTTTTTCTGTTTGGCATTTTATTTCATTGGAATATTATTTTGTGGATCATTGTATACGCTCGTCTGAGGCCTTATTTCATTTATTGTCTGGCACTTTTTTCATTAGCAGGTTGTTATTTTTATCTATTTTATTTTACAGGTATCCGGGGGTTCTATCGAGGTTTACTCTCCACATACTTTCGTGATATTCCGGGATATTTTTTGTATTTTGGTAGTTATGAAATTGCTCAAAAATACTTAGCAAAGTAATTTTTTTATTTCATTGAGTATGTTCTGCGTCTGATGTAGTAAAGTCTCACCGACATTTCGAGTGCTCACGAAGATGATAAAGAATTTTCCAAAAAGAAACATTATTTTGGTTTTCAAATAAAATTATTAATTTTTAAAATGCTTATTTCTCAATAAAGAGGAAGATATGGCATTAATAATGGAAAGCAATATCAGCCAAACGGCCACCACGACCACGCTTTAAAAGGATATGGACCCTTTTTTTGAAGTTTAAGATAACCTAATCCGAAAAGGGTCGGCGTGTGTCATATATAGCCTCATGTATTCTAACTTTGTGCTCTTGAATCTATAGGCGTAGATCTTATCTTTAACATGGCACCAAAGGAAGAAATCGTAAGGTGATACATTAAAGGGTGATACGGTCAAAATTTGGTCAATATAAACTTGGCGTATTTCTTTCAATTTTGCATTTAAAAAACCTGAACACCCCTCATTTTGAAGGTGTGTGTGTAGAATGTTGCTCCTATTTTGATTTTGGAATTCACTCTTCAGTTGTCAAAATGCCGTCGAAGCAAGAAGAGCAGCGTATCAAAATTTTGCTCGAGCATCGCGAAAATCCGAGCTACTCGCACGCAAAGCTGGCAAAATCGCTAAAAGTTGCCAAATCAACCGTTACAAATGTAATTAAAGTGTTTGGGAAACGTTTGTCGACAGCCAGGAAGTCTGGATCGGGGGGGAAATCGAAAACCGGAAGCCGCTGAGACGACAAAGGGAGTTGCCGGTAGTTTCAAGCGAAACCCTAACCTCTCTCTCCGAGATGCCTCAAATAAGCTGGGTGTATCGTCTACAACCGTGCATCGAGCCAAAAAACGAGCCGGACTATCGACTTACAAGAAGGTAGTGACTCCAAATCGCGATGATAAACAAAATACGACGGCCAAAGCGCGATCCCGGAGGCTGTACACGACGATGCTGACGAAGTTTGACTGCGTGGTAATGGACGACGAAACCTACGTCAAAGCCGACTACAAGCAGCTTCCGGGACAGGAGTTTTATACGGCAAAATGAAGGGGAAAGGTGGCAGATATTTTCAAGCACATAAAACTGTCAAAGTTCGCAAAGAAATATCTGGTTTGGCAAGCCATCTGTGCCTGTGGCTTGAAAAGCAGCATTTTCATAGCTTCCAGGACGGTCAACCAAGAAATTTACGTGAAAGAGTGTTTGAATAAACGTCTGCTGCCTTTCCTGAAGAAACACGGTTGTTCCGTACTGTTTTGGCCGGATTTGGCATCTTGCCATTACGGTAAAAAGGCCATGGAGTGGTACGCCGCCAACAATGTGCTGGTGGTTCCCAAGGACAAGAACCCTCCCAACACGCCAGAGCTCCGCCCAATTGAGAAATCCTGGGCTATTGTCAAGCGGAACCTAAAGAAGACCAAAAAAACTGCTAAGGACGAGCAGCAGTTCAAGGCAAACTGGCTTTCTGCGGCGAAGAAGGTGGACAAGGTGGCTGTACAAAATCTGATGGCAGGTGTCAAGCGTGAGGCCCGGCAATTCGGATTTGAAAAAGCGAAAGCCTAACTGAATATTTTTCCTGAATTTTATACTAATTGAACTTGAAAAACAAATTTAATTTGATTTTTTAAAAACGATTTCACCGATTTACACGCGTTTTCCCTTGACCGTATCACCCTTTATTCCGGACGGAATGTCAGTATTTGTAAAGAATCTTACAGTGTGTCGGATCGACACGACTTGTCGGCGATGACTAAATAATCGGTAAATGTGTATCGATTATGCCTTCGGACTTAACTTGTAATGTGCACAATATATGGGATATGTTCGACACGAGCACTGTCGTCCGGAATAACTGATAGTCTGTAAAGCGCATAATGGTTTCTGCTTGTCACTTGATAAAGAATGACAGCTTCAAAAGTGGCACGTGCCAAATTACCGGGTGATTCAAAATAACACCTCTTGTTGGAAAATCCTTTATCAACCATCGATGTGAAAACAAAAACATTTGGAATTTACAATAAAATTTTTGTGCATTTTTACATGAGGCACGGAACATAGTCCATGTTTAGATTTTTTTGTTTAATAACTCTTTAGAAAAATATTCCAAATTTCAGAAATTATACTTCTACGAGCTATTTGGATTCTTGGAAAACTCTTCTATCCGGTTCTATTGCTGGTGTTGTGCAATGTATTGTAACGTTTCCTGCTGATGTTATCAAATCACGTGTTCAAATCCTAAATCTAAAAGAAAGCCTGAGAGTTATTGCCTTTGAAATTTTGAAAAAGGATGGTATTGGAGCTTTCTACAGTGGTCTATTGCCATCCATACTGCGAACCATTCCAGCAACCGGGACTTTATTTTTAGTATATGAAAATGTTTTCAGATCCTTATAAGATGTAAAACGTTTAATTAAATTAAGATGTAGTTTAAATAAATTAAATATTTTTTATTAAACTAATGTAACTTTCGTCGATGATTGTGAAATTATATAAGAAATTCGTCAGCATTGTCGACCCCTGATTTTTGGATGTGCCCAGGTACCAAACTGTGATATTTACACTCAAAAAAAAAACAAAAGTTAACCCTCTAGGGCACTAAAGACAATTTATATATATTTTACTTGATTATTATGTTTTGAGAAAGTTGCCATGACTTTAAGAATTGCAATTTTGAACTTAAATTTTTTTCTGCAAACTACAAAATTGAAAAAGTTAAAGTTTTGTGTTTGTCTCATGTTATATGTTAGCGAATAAGAAAACTTTAAAAGTGCAATAGAAAATAACCTGACTAAAGATTAAATGTAAGTGCATTTCCCTTTACTAACCAGTTGATATAATGATGTAAAATTAAAATTAATAATTGTTATATTATAAAAATTGCCAGATTCATTAAAGATACCATCCCTGAAGAAGCTGGAATCACCCAGCAACTAATCTATTCGCATAAAAATACCTGACCTTAAAAGCCCAAAAGCAAAAACAGATGTGAAAATAATTAATTATTCCTAATAAATTTTCTTGAATTTATAAAAAAATACTTATGTTTGCGATATCGGCGTGAAGTAAGCGTTTTTAATACTGTTTAGTTACAATTTTCTAAAAATTATTTAAATTTTCTAAAATTAACCAACATTTTTTCAGTGTAACTTTTTGAGCATCATGAAGGAGAGTATTAAGGTATTATCGTGCTAAAATGACCATTTTTTCACGGTTACTTTTCTTAATAATTCATTTAAAACAAGTATATACGGCCGTAAGTTCGGCCAGGCCGAAGCTTATGTACCCTCCATCATGGATTGCGTAGAAACTTCATCTAAATACTGCCATCCACAATCGAATTACTTAAGTTGCGGTAACGCTTGCCGATGGCAAGGTATCTTAAAACCTCCTAACACCATCTTCTAAATTGTATGTAAGTCCATACGTGGTATATATTAAATCAAAAAAGATCGATCCAATACGTATATAATTCAATTTGACAAAGTAGACATAAAATTTTGACAAAATTTTTTACAGAAATAAAATTTTAACAAAATTTTCTATAGAAATAAAATTTTCACAAAATTTTCTATAGAAATAAAAATGTTGACAAAATTTTCTATAGAAAGAAAATGTTGACAAAAATTTCTACAGAAATAAAATTTTAACAAAATTTTCTATAGAAATAAACTTTTGACAAAATATTCTGTAGAAATAAAATCTTGGTAGATTATTTTTGGCTCGAGTGGCAACCATGATTATGAACCGAATAAAATTTGAACAAAATTTTCTATAGAAATAAAATTTTGACAAAATTTTCTATAGAAATAAAATTTTGACTATGATGAAAATTTTATTATGAACCGAATAAAATTTTAACAAAATTTTCTCTAGAAATAAAATTTTGACAAAATTTTCTATAGAAATAAAATTTTGACACAATTTTCTATAGAAATATAATTTTGACAAAATTTTCTATAGAAATAAAATTTTGGTAGATTATTTTTGGCTCTAGTGGCAACCATGATTATGAATCGATATGGACCAATTTTTGTGTGATTGGACCAATTTCTGCATGGTTGTTAGAGATCATATACTAACACCACGTTCCAAATTTCAACCGGATCGGGTGAATTTTGCTCTTCCAAGGGGCTCCGGAGGTCAAATCTGGGGATCGGTTTATATGGGGACTACATATAATTATGGACCGATGTGGACCAATTTTTGCGTAGTTATTTGGGACAATATACTTACACCATGTACCAAATTTCAGCCGGATCGGATGAAATTTGTTTCTCTTAGAGACTCTGCAAGCCAAATCTGGGGATCGGTTTATATGGGGGCTATATATAATTATGGACCGATTTGGACCAATTTTTGCATGATTGTTAGAGACCATATACTAACACCATGTACCAAATTTTAACCGGATCGGATGAATTTTGCTCCTCCAAGAGGACTCCGCAAGCCAAATCTGAGCGTCGGTTTCTATGGGGGCTATACGTAAAAGTGATCCGATATGGCCCATTTACAATACCAAAGGTCAAATCTGGGGATCGGTTTATATGGGGGCTACATATAATTATAGACCGATATGGACCAATTCCTGCATGGTTGTTAGAGACCATATACTAACACCACGTACCAAATTTCAACCGAATCGGATGAATTTTGCTCATCCATGAGGCTCCGGAGGTCAAATCTGGGGATCGGTTTATATGGGGGCTATATATAATTATGGACCGATGTGGACCAATTTTTGCGTAGTTGTTAGAGACCATATACTTACACCATGTACCAAATTTCAGCCGAATCGGATGAATTTGCTTCTCTTAGAGACTCTGCAAGCCAAATCTGGGGATCAGTTTATATGGGGGCTATACGTAAACGTGGTCCGATAAGGCCCATTTGCAATACTATACGACCTACATCAATAACAACTACTTGTGCCAAGTTTCAAGTCGATAGCTTGTTTCGTTCGGAAGTTAGTGTGATTTCAACAGACGGACGAACGGACATGCTTAGATCGACTCAGAATTTCACCACGACCCAGAATATATATACTTTATGGGGTCTTAGAACAATATTTCGATGTGTTACAAACGGAATGACAAAGTTAATATACCCCCATCCTATGATGGAGGGTATAAAAAGTAGTATGTATCTTTCAATCGTTGCTTTGGACCATTACCCAACAATTTATAATAAAATTTGCAAAAAAATTTTTATAATTTCGTTCTGCTTTTACAGATTTGATTTCGATTTTAGCAGCTAAACTCGAACTTAATACTAACCTTCAGTCGAAAAGTATTTACATTTTTTGTGATATCCACGTTTGTAATACAGTTAAATTAATATTTTCTAAAATTAACCAAAATAATCCTACCTGGTGGGTTTACAGCTTTTTAGTGTAAGCATCCTAATCATTGGATCACTTTGGATTTGGGGCTTAATGCTTAATTTTTTTATATTTCTTGTGTTCTATATTTAAAATATAAATGTCTATTCTAAGTATATCTTTAAAAATATTTTTCACAGTGTGGGTCGTTTTCCAATTTCTCATTTCCCCCATTATATTCTTATAAACAAATACTAATATATCAAGCCTTTTTTAAGATATAGATTTTTAAGTAATTATGTTAGAAAAATGAAAAAATTTCAAATTTGGAATTTGGAATTTCAACAACCGCATACATTGGCATAACATTCCGATATATCGGCGAAAGGTCAAACTCCCTAATCTCTAACCAACTCCCTAACGAACAACGATGTCTTTTATAATAGTAGCACCTAAAATTATGCTTCAAAAAGTGTAGCAACACACAAACGTAATTTAATTCAAATGCCGCCTGCACACCTAGAAAATATTAATGAAAATCTTGTGCTGGACTATACACTATGTATTAACCTTTAGTAGAAAATGGATGTATTTCTATAATATATTCAATAATATCCCAGCAAAAAAAGCGTCGCCAAAAAGGTATTGAAAATGTTCTTTTTGGATCCGGAAGTGGTGCAAAATTGCAGAAGTGATGCATTTAACATGGGCTTCCCATTAGAGGTGTGCACGTGACACGAAATCGTCGTGACTCACGAAAATTTTCGTGACTCATGCGTGAGTCGTGAGTCACGCTGATAGAAACGGCGTGAGTGTGCGTGAGCGTGATTAACAAAAAAAAGGTCGTGCGTGAGCGTGAGTCACGAAAATAATTTCTTCGTGAGTGTGCGTGAATAATGAATTTCGGAAAAATTCGCTCACGAAAATAATCCCGCCCAGGGACATAAAACGCTTACGAGTTGAATTTATTTACAATTTTAATGACACCTGAGATGGTAAAAGTTAAATAACGCACTCGATTTTAATCATGCTCATGTTTTCAAACATGTCCCTAAGGTAAATTACTCATAAAATTATTCGTGAGTCACGACATTTTTCGTGATTACGATATTTTTCGTGAGTCACGGTACTTTTCGTAAGTCACGACATTTTCGTGCGTGAGTGTGCGTGAGTACATCTCTACTTGCCATAGGACGGAAGTCCTCCATTTCAACAGCCGGTGCACTGAATTTGCATCACTTCTTTAGGTGTGATCCGAATTCAATGTTTTGGATGTAAATTAAAAAATTCTGTGATATTTTGTCAAATAAATAATTTTTATATTTTTTATAATTTTTAATGTATTCTAACGCTTGTCTGAAACGTTTGGCCTCAAATATTTTCAAAAATGCAAAATTTTTTCAGATTAGATTTAACATTTTTTTCGACAAAATTTAAATAATTTGTACCATTTTATGAAATCTTAAACTATTTTTAACCAAATTGAAACAAAAAACTTAAAATTACCCATTAAAAATATGAAGAAAACATGTTATAATAAATTGAATGAAAAGAACTTCCTGTGTAGTTAAAATAAAGAACATCATTTGGAGTACATCTTCTGGAAGTGCTTTTAAAGTTGTGGCGTTGCAAGAACTTCCAAATTTTTTGCTGGGATGGATCTCAAACGGTTTATATGAACCGTTTTAATTATATATCGGTTTATATAGGGGCAATATTTAACTATGGATTGATAGGGATCTTCTTTTGTGTTGTTGTAAGAATATGAATGCTAATGTCAGGTACAGGTTAGGGTGTTCAAAACTTACACAAGTTAGTGAGAAATTTAATTAAAAAAACGAAAGTCGAAGTTTGTTTAGAGACGTACTGAAGAATTGAAACAGCATGTTTTTACTAATTAGTATAAAAGTTATTCATTATATACATTATATATTATAAACATTATATCGATGCCTTCATTCCAAAGTACGCTAAGTCTAAAAAGTGAATTTTACAGGAAACAAGTTCAAAGTTTTTTTTTTTTTTTTTTGAATTTCTCAAAAACCGTATAAGATAGAAATTCCCTTTTTTGGTCTTAAAATCATATTTATTACAGATATTTTTTTAGTATGTACGAACTCAAACTAGTGATAACAGAACATGGCTAAAAATGACTAACACCACTTTAGACCAAACAAAGTTTTTGTATTTAGCCTGTGACTAAAGTTTTAAAAAATGTCCAATCCAAAAAGGGCGAAAAACTTTGTTTGGTCTAAAGTGGTGTTAGTCATTTTTAGCCATGTTCTGTTATCACTAGTTTGAGTTCGTACATACTAAAAAATATCTGTAATAAATATGATTTTAAGACCAAAAAAGGGAATTTCTATCTTATACGGTTTTTGAGAAATTCAAAAAAAAAAAAAAAAACTTTGGACTTGTTTCCTGTAAAATTCACTTTTTAGACTTAGCGTACTTTGGAATGAAGGCATCGATATAATGTTTATAATATATAATGTATATATAATGAATAACTTTTATACTAATTAGTAAAAACATGCTGTTTCAATTCTTCAGTACGTCTCTAAACAAACTTCGACTTTCGTTTTTATACCCACCACCATAGAATGGTGACGGGGTATAATAAGTTTGTCATTCCGTTTGTAACGCATCGAAATATCGATTTCCGACTATATAAAGTATATATATTCTTGATCAGGGAGAAATTCTAAGACGATATAAGCATGTCCGTCTGTCCGTCTGTCTGTCTGTCTGTCTGGCTGTCTGTTGTAATCACGCTACAGCATTCAATAATGGAGCTATCGTCCTGAAATTTGGCACAGAATCGTCTTTTGTCTGCGCGCAGGTCAAGTTCGAAGATGGGCTATATCGGGCCATGTTTTGGTATAGCCCCCATATAAACCGACCTCCCGATTTGGGGTCTTGGGCTTATAGAAATCGTAGTTTTTATCCAATTTGCCTGAAATTTGAAATCTGGAGGTATTTTATGACCATAAAGAGGTGTGCCAAAAATGTTGAGTATCGGTCCACGTTTTGGTATAGCCCCCATATAGACCGATCTCCCGATTTTACTTCCTGGGGCTTATAGAAACCGCAGTTTTTATTCAATTTACCTGAACTTGGAAATCTAGAAGTATTGTAGAACCACAAATACGTGTGCCAAAAATTGTGAGTATCGGTCCATATTTTGGTATAGCCCCCCATATAGACCGATCTCCCGATTTTACTTCTTGGGCTTATAGAAACCGCAGTTCTTATTCAATTTATCTGAAATTGGAAATCTAGAGGTATTGTAGGACCACAAATATGTGTGCCAAAAATTGTGAGTATCGGTCCATATTTTGGTATAGCCCCCATATAGACCGATCTCCCGATTTTACTTCTTGGGCTTATAGAAACCGCAGTTTTTATTCAATTTACCTGAAATTGGAAATCTAGAGGTATTGTAGGACCACAAATACGTGTGCCAAAAATTGTGAGTATCGGTCCATATTTTGGTATAGCCCATATATAGACCGATCTCCCGATTTGGGGTCTTGGGCTTATAGAAACCGTAGTTTTTATCCAATTTGTCTGAAATTGGAAATCTAGAGGTATTTTAGGACCATAAAGAGGTGTGCCGAAAATGGTGAGTATCGGTCCATATTTTGGTATAGCCCCCATATAGACCGATTTCCCAATTTTACTTATTGGGCTTCTAGAATCCGAAGTTTTTATCCTATTTGCCTGAAATTGGAAATCTAGAGGTATTTTCGGGTCACAAAGAGGTGTGCCGAAAATGGTGAGTATCGGTCCATATTTTAGTATAGCGCCCATAAGAACGATCTCCCTATTTAACTCCTTGGGTTTCTAGAAACCGTAGTTTTTATCTAATATGCCTGAAATTGTAAATATTCTGGTATTTTAGGCTCACAAAAACGTGTATCGGATTAAGTTTTTATCGGTCCATTTGGTAATGCCTCCATATAGACCGACTTCACTTTTTGAGGGTGTAGAAGGCGCACTGATCATGAAAATTGCTTGAAACTCAATGTAAAATTTCCAGATTTTACTTCTACAGATTTAAGATTTCAAATCAAGACGTTATTTTATAATTTTCTTGCACACTTACAAGAGATGTTAATGATTCCTCTAAACCTCAAACAAAAATGGTTCTTATAAATCCAGAATCTGATATAGTCCTCATAGGTGAAATCTTTAAATTTATCTTCGGGAAGTGTCCTCAAGTCCTCAAGCCCTCCTGGAATTTCAAAGGAAACCCTAATATTTGGTTCATGGTGGTGGGTATTTAAGATTCGGCCCGGCCGAACTTACTGCTGTATATACTTGTTTTAATTTACTCTTCTGTTCTGTTGTTACGTTTTTTGCTAATAAAATTAAATTAAACCAAATTTGCTTGATGTACTACAATTTTTTAATGCTGTAGATTGTTATTGCTCAGAATATTTAAAGAATTTCGACAAAAAATTCCGGGATTCAATATTGTGAAATCCCGAATCCCGGGATTTGAAAATATCAATCCCGAATGACAGCCCTAGTTTCAAGTAGTGAAAAAACCAGCCTAATCTTTTTTGGCGGTATACAAATTCTGCATTTATTTGTTAACATCGGATAATTTTAGGAACACCCTCGTCTGCATTGAAAATTTTCCATTTGATATGTTTGCTCCAAACAATGATAAGCGATCTGCAGTTTATCGCCTCATCCCGAACAAAGAAATATTTGAATTCAACACACATACATATTCATTACTGGGGCATTTTGGTTTCGTAGATAGACGATAAGCATTTTCAGAACAATTCAATTTTAATAATGAAATCGATGGACGACTTAAAAAGCGTAGACGTCAAATGGATATTTCTAATAAACTTATTTCAAGTGCAAATCTTATTCACTAATTGTGCTCAGGCTCTTCTTTGTGTCAACGCTCTTGTATTTAGCCCAAGCACATCTGTTTGACGATAACGCTCAGAAGCAAAGAAAAAACTACAAAAAAAAAAACGTGCTCTCATGACGCAATTTTACTGATAACACACGAAACTAATGCCGTAGCAGCTATCAACTAAAGAGCGATAGAGAGAGAGAGAGACTATCCTAAACAGTGAGCACTCTCTTTTGACAACAAAAGAATATATGAAATATATGAAGAACTCTTTTGAGGTTGCGGGTCTCTTGTCATGCATTTCGTTGATTAGTTGTTTGCAAAAAGTGTTCTGAGGGGGTACTGTGCTGGCTAAAGTGCTCCTAATGTAATTGATGAAGTTTTTGTTATAAACGCTTTTGTTGTTGTTCTTATTTTTGTTGATATATCTGGTTACGGTGTCGTAGCTTAAGTAGAGTAGACAATTTTTTATTTCTTGTGAAAATTATATTTTGAAAGAGGAACAAATCAAACCATGATAGGTAAATTTTGAATATTTCATATCCATGACTCTTTTTGTAGATCTTAATTTTGTATTTTTTGTTTATCGATTTTACAGATCAAAATGGTCCCGTTTCCCCCGATAGGAAATTGCTGCAAGGAGTTATAGATTTTACTGCTGGTTCATTGGGTAAGTCCATTGAATTTCTATAGTTTCCTGACATTGACATTCGAAACTATCTCGGTCATAGTCGGCGTTGTCAACTATGTTGTAATCAATCACAAGTGCTTCAAATAGTCACTTCCTATCAGGCAATACATTGGAATAGTATTAATATTAATAGTTTCTAATGACGCAGTGTATAGAAAATCACATGCGTTTCTGTCTATATAAATAAAAAACGTCCAGAACGAGGGAAAAATAATAGCATAATTCATATCATCATGTAATGAGCTATAGATTCGGTTATATCTGTATAAACGACTCCTGTGCACCCTATAATGATTGGGCGTGAAGATATGTCTAGAAGATATATTGGTTGTAAACACCATTGGTTATCATAGCTGTCCGTCCGTGGTCCAATCCAATCTTCATGAAATTGGCATAGAAAAGATTTGTTAGAAGAAAGATTTTCATGTTATTTTTTGGCATATTGAAAGAAGAATGAGTGTAAAAATTACACTACTCGAAATTGTTTAGAGGTTCAAACTTATATAGTGGTTAAGACCAAAACATTTGTAGGTCGAAAACCTATGTTGTTATCACATATCTTATTCTCATAATTTATTATTATATATAAATAAATAAATTGTTTACAGTATGTTATACTCTAACGAACTCTAAATAAATTGGGGGAAAATTTCTTTAAAAGAACAACTTTTTCAAACTTTTCATTGTGTCGCAAATCCGATTTAAACACGAAATAAACTGATACAATTAAATTTTTAAATGAAATTGCTACAATCCCATAAATGATAGTATCAATTGTAGATTTTATTAAACATGAACAATATAATCAATTGTAGACAATAGTATCAATTGTAGATTTTATTAAACATGAACAATATAAAAAATTACTGATTTTTTAAGCATTTCATTTAAGTCGATATAACCATGTTTCATGGTTTCAAAGCTTCTCTAAGTGGTTTCACTGCAATGTGGAACGCCGTTCGGACTCGGCTATAAAAAGGAGGTCCCTTGTCATTGAGCTTAACATGGAATCGGGCAGCACTCAGGGATAAGAGAGAAGTTTACCAATGTGGTATCACAATGGACTGAATAGTCTAAGTGAGCCTGATACATCGGGCTGCCACCTAACCTAACCTAACCATGTCCGTCTGTTGTAATCACGCTATTCTTCCAATAATGGCGTTATCGTACTGCAATTTGGCACAGATTCGTTTTTTTTTTTTTGCAGGCAGGTCAAGTTCGAACAGAGAGAATAAAAATTGGTTGTGATAACCGAATTAATAGCCAACCTCCTTTTGGCAGTTGCAGCAACTATCTGCTGGCAATTGTGATACCCGACAAATTCGTTCGACTCAATCGAATTGTGGGAAATCCAACTAATACTATATATGGAGTTGGTTGTATTAGACGAGGGCTTCTTAAACTTTTTTGTTACGTGACCCATTTTCGTAATACGAAATTTTTAGTGACCCCCAACAAAGCATAATTTAATTTTGAAAATTCACGTTCTAATGATTTTATATATATGCAGATGAACATATTTACTATAAATTTCTTATTACAAAAAATTAATATTAAAATTCAGAAACCAAACGAAAAATGCGTAGGAATGTCCATGTAAAAATTAATATTTATTCAAAATTCAGAAGCAAAAACAAAAAAAGTATATAATTAATGAGATGGGTGTGCTTGCATTAATTTACAGAGTATATCCAATCACGGGATTATTTCAGATAGCGCAGGTCTCAGGGCTGTTTCGACATTAGTAAGGCAAGAACGATTTTTTGATTTAATTGCAACAAGCGTTGAAAACGCTGATTCGCACAAGTATGTGGTAGCAAATGGCAGTAGCATTTCGATCGCTAAGTCGGAGAGTATTGGAAATTCGCCTTTAACCTTGATGCAAAAAGTATTTAAATTTGTTTGAGCAAATTCTAGCTTTAAATTTGTATCGCTCGCGAATTCCTCTTGAGCTTTTAATGGAATATGTGTGATGTTTTAAATTGATTCATTGGGTGGTTTTTGCACCCAATCAAAATCTGGCTAAAAATATTTCTTGAATTGTTCTTCCAAAGATTCCAAATGATCAATTATAATCGTCTTGATAAAATTGCAATCCAAATAATTTTCAGTAACAAAATCATTCGTGTATGAAAACATTTCAAATCTGTCATTTGTGATTAAACTTTTCCATATTTTTTTTTTCACACGTGCTTGGATTTTATTGCCCAAATTAAAAATATTTGTATACGTCCCCTGAAGAGACAAATTTAGTTCGTTCAGTTGCTCGAATATATCTGACAAATAATAAAGTTGATGATCCTAACTGCATCTTGTAAAACCGAGTTTAGATCCAAAGATACCTTCTTGGCCACCAATGCTTCGCGATGAGTCATGCAATGTCTAAAAGTAATAAAATCCTGTTTCTTGCGACCCCTCATAATTTTTTCACGACCCTTTGGGGGTCGCGACCCCTAGTTTAAGAAACATTTTATTAGACAATGAAATTGGTCGTTGCCTCTTGTTCATTTAGTTGTAGCACCTTAACCGATTTGAAAATTAATTTTTCCTCAAAATATTGTACTTTATTTATATGTTTAAGTTATAGAAAGGTACATAAAATCACTTTATACCTAAATACAATGTATTGGATAACAATTCAAAACACTGATCACCTTTAAACGTATACCCGCCAGCATGGATGGCAGAATTGACAGGCAATCCTTAGTAGGCAATGTTAGTACAGTAGTATTTATAATTGGAATACGAAAAATGGACCAACACAGTCCATCTAAAAATACAACAAATTAAATCAGAAAATTAAAATGGAGTTTTAAAAAATAAATAAGAATCTAGATAGAAGACAGACGTGGAGATGGATTTTTCCATTGGAGCTCTTTAAAGTCGTTACATCGTTTAAGCTTTTGCCTTTAACACGATAAAATTGTTCCACATCTAAAACACAATCTGCATTTGATCCTAAACAAGTAAAGATGCGCACTGTTTATCTGACTGGTAGCATTGAGTATCCTGAAGCCTGAGCGAGTTGTTCGTGAAAATATTTGACGATTTGCCTAATATTTGAAATCTAGATGTATTTTAGGACTACAAATAGGTGTGCCGAAAATGGTGTCTATCGGTCCATATTTTCAATCCAATTTTCCTGAAATTAAAAATCTAAAGGTATTTTAGAACCATAAATAGGTGTGGCGAAAATGGTGAGTATCGGTACATGTTTTGATATAGCCCCCATATAAGCCGATCCCCGATATGGGGTCTTGGGCTTCTAAAAATCTTATTTTCTGTCCGATTTGCCTAAAATTTGAAATCTAAATGTATTTTAGGACTACAAATAGGTATGCCAAAAATGGTGCCTATCAGTCGATGTTTTGGTATAGCCCATATATAGATTTTACTTCTTGGGTTTCTAGAAGCAGTATATTCATTCCAGTTTCCCTGAAATTTGAAATCTAGACGTATTTTAGCACCACAAAAAGGTGTGCCGAATATGGTGTGTATCGGTCTATGATTTGCTATAGCCCCCATATAGCCCGATCTCTCGATTTTACTTCTTGAGCGTCTAGAAACCGTAGTTTTTATCCAATTTGGCTGAAATTTGAATCCTAGAGGGTTTTAGAGCCACAAATAGGTTTTCAGAAAATGCTTCACATCGGTCAATGTTTTGGTATGGCCTCCATATAGACCGATCTTCCGATTTTACTTCTTGAGCTTCTAGAAACCGTAGTTTTTATCCAATTTACATGAAATTTGAAATCTAGAGGTTTAAATAGGTGTTCCGAATAAATGTGTATCGGTATAAATTTTGATATATCGCCCTTAAAAACCCGTCGTCCGATTTATGGTCTAGATTTTGTAGGTTTTTCAAAACCACAATTAGGTGTGCTGAATTTTGTGTATTGGTACATGTGTTTGACATAGCACGCATATAGACTGATTTCCCAATTGAACTCCTTGGGTTTATATAAACTGTAGTTTTTATCCGATTTGCCTGAAATTATAACGGATTTAGTTGTTATCGCTCCATTTGGTAAGGCTTCCATATAGACCAATTTCACTTTCACTGAGGGTATAGAAGGCGCACTGATCATGAAAATTGCTTGAAACTGAAAGTAAAATTTCCGGATTTTACTTCTTTCATTTTAATAATGGGGGTAAAAATCTATAGATTTTAGATTTCAAATCAGGACGTTATTTAATCATTTCTATATAGTTGCGAAGAGTTTTCAAAGGTAACTAATTATATTTGATTCATGGTGGTGGGTATTTAAGATTCGGCCTGGCCGAACTTACTGCTTGTTTTAATTTTCCCATAGCTCTTAAAAAATCATCCTTTATTTTGATATAGATATGTGATGCAGTGGGTTAGGGAGGACATAAGGAGAGATCGTGAACTTAATTTCGAAGAATTCAGCTATCGGCATGTCCATTGAAAGAGGCCATTTTGATAGAATTTGTTATAAAGTAGCCCTAATAATAGACCATAGCAACACTGTCACCTTACCTAACTAAAAACTAAAAAAATGCAAAATAACATTGAATTGTAATAATTTGCACTATTTGTAAAAGGCGCATTGATTACAAATATTTCCAATTCGAATTTCTAATATGAATACAAACGAATGCTAAAGACATAAAATCGACTATAAAAATAGTCTTAAAATAAAATGGGTCATTTTAGTCCAAACACGACAATACATATACATAGTATATTTTTATATATATTGGTTGAAACTTATGTGAAACATGTATAGGATTTTCTGGTTTTATGTCCTAAATAAGAAATACTTTGAGGTTTCGTAGTAAAAATTTAATATAGTAGTGCAGGCAGCAAGGTCCTAGAAATTTTTCTCGACTCCGGCGAAAGCAAAATTTGAGAAACACCTCATATTTGTTTAAATAAAGAAAATAAATATTTGCACAAATTAGATTCCATTAAAATCTTACATCGAACAAGAAAAACGAAGTCGTGGAATATGAGCCAGATACATCGGGCTGCCACCTAACCTAACCTACTCCCCATATACACTCAAAAAAATATTTACGTGATATTAAAGATTATGCAACCTAAATTTACAAAATATTAAGGGAAAACTTCTTTAAAATAAAGACATTTTAATTTAAACAAAGTTTATAATCTTTACTTCAAACATGGTTTCATTAAATTTAGGGCACAAAGTTTGTAAATTTGCGTCCCTCTATTAAAGTCGCATGTCTTTGACCTAAGGAAAATTTTCCTTAAAATAAAGAAACACATGTTTGATTTAAAGAAATTGTCCTTAAATTAACTGAAATATTGAAACCTTAAATTTAAGATAAAGACGCTTCAAATATAGGCTAAGATTTGTTTTGAGGATTTAGCATCTTTGGTTTAAAGTTTTTTTTTTTTTTTTGGAATTAAGAAACATTTTTTACTTTGAGGTGTCCGCTATAATTTTGATTTTTAAACTGGCATTTGTTTGTACGTGAATAGCTTTATTAATATATCGTAAATGAAAATTCGATAAATGAGATCTGAATCCTAATTTAAATTTTATTGATTCTAGATTTAAAGCCAGATAGGTCGCTAAAAATGTCTTTATTTTAAAGAAGCCGCATCTTTGGCTCGGAATCAATACCAAAATCCTTAAGAGAAGGTCAAAATCTTTGGATCCAAGTAAACTTTTTTATAGTGTAGGTAGTCTCGCGGCTAACTAATAAAAACTATTAATTTCAATGGGATGTAAAAATATTTAATTTCAAACACATGTTGTATTTATTTTATAAATAATTTGATTTATAATTTGATTTAATACTATGTTCCCACCGACTCGTTTTCCTCATTCGTTTTTCCAAAACATTTCACCGTTCACACCGGGTTGAGATATTTTAGTTTGACAGTTACCATGGAAACTAGAAATTCACATTTACTCGAAATTCACATATATGCAACGTATGTCCAAATAATTACCGCGAGCGCAAAGGGAAACAAATTTATGTTATTTTCACATGTCCATGTTCTTAAAAGCCTTTGTTTATTCCTTTTTTTCTATGAAACTTATTTTAATATTTTTACATACATATATTTTAAATAGGGTATGTTATTCGGGTTATATTCCATTCACATTCTTTCACATTCACATTCTAAAATTGACGTGTTTTGGAGAAAAACTTGTGTTTTGAACTTGTTTTTTAGTATGGCGAAAACGACTCGTTTTGAAGTGCTTATAAAGGGAAAACATGCGTGGTGAGAACGCCGTATAAGATCGATAGTTCAAACTTTCATATAAGATTCTTATTATACCCTGCGCCAAACTGGGGAACAGGGTATTATAAGTTAGTGCATATGTTTGCAACACCCAGAAGGAGACGAGATAGACACATGGTGTCTTTGGCAAAAATGCTCAGGATGGGCTCCTGAGTCGATATAGCCATGTCCGTCTGTCCGTGAACACATTTTTGTAATCAAAGTCTTTTTCGGTAAACGTTTTCCAAACGTTTTTTTTTGCGTGTATATATAACAGGTTGGCTGATAAGTCCCCGGTCTAACAAAGAAAAACACATTTTATTGTCAAAACTCGTTTTTATTATTCAACATAGTTCCCTTCAAGAGCGATACAACGACTATAACGACCTTCCAATTTGTTGATACCATTTTGGTAGTACTCTTTCGGTTTTGCCTCAAAATAGGCCTCAGTACGGCTATCACCGGCCAAAATTTTTTCCTGCGAGCATCCTTTTGAGGTCTGAGAACAAGAAAAAGTCGCTGGGGGCCTGGGGGCCTCAATGGCTTGTGGAACGGTGCGTTGTCTTGGTGGAACAACACTTTTTTCTTCTTCATATGGGGCAGTTTTGCCGCGATTTCAACCTTCAAACGACACATAATAGTCACTGTTGATGGTTTTTCCCTTCTCAAGATAATGGATAAAAATTATTCCATGCGCATCCCAAAAAACAGAGGCCATTACTTTGCCAGCGGACTTTTGAGTCCGTTCACGTTTCGGAGACGGTTCACCGGTCGCTGTCCACTCAGCCGACTGTCGATTGGACTCAGGAGTATAGTGATGGAGCCATGTTTCATCCATTGTCATATATCGACGGAAAAACTCGGGTGTATTACGAGTTAACAGCTGCAAACACCGTTCAGAATCATCAACACGTTGTTGTTTTTGGTCAAATGTGAGCTCGCGCGGCACCATTTTGCACAGAGCTTCCGCATATCCAAATATTGATGAATGATATGACCAACACGTTCCTTTGATATCTTTAAGGCCTCTGCTATCTCGATCAACTTCATTTCACGGTCATTCAAAATCATTTTGTGTTTTTTCGTCGGTAACCACCTCTTTCGGGCGTCCACTGCGTTCAGCGTCCTCCGTGCTCATTTCACCACGCTTGAATTTTGCATACCAATCAATTATTGTTGATTTCCCTGGGGCAGAGTCCGGAAACTCATTATCAAGCCAAGTTTTTGCTTCCACCGTATTTTTTCCCTTCAGAAAACAGTATTTTATCAAAACACGAAATTCCTTTTTTCCATTTTTTTCACAATAACAAAAGTTGCTTCACAAAAGACGCTCTATCTCACAAACTAATTGACTTACAGACGTCAAATTTTGACACGAATCATTTGAAGGTTGGTACTATAAAAAAATAATATGCATTTAATACTAGCGACGCCATCTCCGATTTAATTGAAATTTTGCACAGGGAGTAGAATTAGCATTGTAGGTATGCGTGCCAAATTTGGTTGAAATCGGTTCAGATTTAGATATAGCTCCCATGTATATGTTTTTCTGATTTCGATTTCGTTTAAATCGGCCTTTTAAAAGCTTCGAATTGCTTAAATAAATTTAAATAAAATTTTCAAGCTATCATTCCAAATGACATTGAAATTGTCTTCCGTATTGTAAACGTGTGTATTTGTGTCCATGTTAATTTGTGCATTTTTCTAGATATAGAAAAATAAAAATCCTTATCACTATAACTACTTGAATATTTACAATAATCATTATATTGTTGACATTATCTCTATTTAATTGCATATACAGGTGGTGCTGCGCAAGTTTACGTCTCCCAGCCCTTGGACACGGTAAAAGTGAAGCAACAATCATTTCCGCAATTATACAAAAATATGATCGATTGTTTTGTGAAAACCTATCGTACAGATGGCATTTTCCGTGGCCTATACGCAGGATCAATACCAGCCGTTATTGCCAATGTTGCTGAGAATTCAGTACTATTTGCTGCCTATGGTGGTTGCCAAAAGGTTGTAGCCTATGGCATGAACATTGAGGAAGTTAAAGATATGCCCGTTGTGGGACATGCTTTCGCTGGTTTCCTGGCAGCCTTCTTTTCAACATTTACCCTATGTCCTACAGAATTGGTTAAATGCAAACTTCAGGCTCTGAGAGAGGTAAGGACAACATGACAAGTCAATAACTGATAAAACATTTGCATTAAAGTAATTTGTTTTCCAAATTTACTCGAATTGTAGATGCAGCAACACAATCCCACAAATGCTAAGAATAATTTACCCATAACACCATGGAAATTAACAAAACATATTATGGCAACTGAAGGTAAGTAATGCGAATGTTTTCACTTACTATGATAACACTAGATTAGAAAAGATTTATAAAAAAAGTAATAATTACTTAGTATATTTTAGTAAAGTACTAAAAAAATCTAAAGATTAGATAGGAAAATGTGAGTGCTAGAGAAACGCAAAAATTGGATTAATTTTTGATTTTGTAGGTGTGTCTTGACCATTAGCTGAACAATGCTGATAAGTGTTTGCACTAAATTCTACATATGACTATGACCATTTCGATCGATTCTTTATGATGAGCTTATATGTGTTCAACAATCTGTGATTATTTGTTGAAGGAATATTTTATTTACAAGTTTAGGTCATATCGGACTATTGATCTCGCGTATGCTTCTATACACAGAAATATATATGAATGTGGTTTGTGCAAAGAGAGTTACCAGTATGAGTGGTCTAATATGACCAATGTGGCTATCATATAGCAAACCTTAGGACTAAAGGGTTATTTCATTTAGCAAGCTAAAACTCGATAAGTAGTTGAATGTCCAATGGGGGTTTTAATGCAAATACGCCGACGTAAATGCCGAATGGCAGAAAAAGAAGAAAATAGCATGATAGGCCGAAACCCTTTGTTTTTAGTACATATCTCAGGAGTTGTCGATAAGTTCTCTACACAAATGGAAGTGAACCATGAAGACTACGCGAGTCGTAGCCGTAGGGCAGTGACTACCTGAGTCATTGCCCTACATTCACTAACCTAACCTACACAGAAAAATATCACCAAAATATTCCCAATTAAAATGTTGATTGAAGTTGAAAACTTTTTCAATTAAAAAATTGACACTATTAATCTTTTAATCAAACTAGAAACATTAAGTCAATGATTGAAAATTTTTTAAATTCGTTTTGTTTCGTTATTGTTGGTTTATTCTTCAATCATTTTGTTGTTTTTGATTTCAGCTTAAAGTCATGCATTGACTAAACTACAAGAGTAGCTTAACCAACAGAGGAAAAGAATGTTTGTTAAATTTATTGGGACAAAGGCCTATAGACTGCAAGATGGTTGGATGGACGCACGTTGCGGAATTACCACATTCCTCATAAGCATCCTCTATTCCAATTATCAGAATAAATTCAGGCAGTTCACTAAACCGAAAGTGAACGACACTTGAACCTTCCGAAAAAAGGTTTATGATAGCCGGCTTTTGCCGAAATAAATTTGTACAAACATATCTCTCTTCCTTTGCCACTGTCAAATCATCGAGATTTGAGTGCAGTTGGCTGGGTTTATTTTGATTTCAAATTGTCAATTAAATTAATCACACTCGGAAGCATAAGACAGTTAAAAAATTATGGATATATATTTTAAATTCTTAATTTAAAATTTTTTGAAACTATAAATTTTTGGAATCAAACTAAAAAGGATTAAAAATAGTTATAGAAAGTAATTGAAATATTCTATAGCGATTAGGAATAGTTTCGTTTTTAATTAAAAAATTAATTGAATTTTCTAATCAACATAAATTAAAAATTTAATTGAATCAATTGAAATTTGCTAAATCAATTAATTTTTTAATCGTTTTTTAATCTTTTTTTTTTTTTTTGTTTTGATGCTCAATTAAAACTGTGATTGATACTATCATTTTCGTCATTGAAGACATTTCAATTAAAAAATTAATTGGATCAATTAATTTTGGCATTGAATCTGAAGAAAAATTGTTTGTGTATATTGAGTGATCGAACAATCACTAGACAAGAATCAGTGGGCTACCTTATACAAATATTCCGAACGTAAATCCAATAAGTGGGTGAGAGTTATCCTGTTTTCATCTAGCGATAAAAAATATGACTATTAAATTGTTATATATCATGAAAATAGATGTAGACAAAGCGAATCCACCATAGTGCAATGTTCTAAGTTTTGTTTAATTCCCGAAAACGAAAATGTTTGGTGAACTTTCTGAGTTTATTAAGGCGTTTCATACATAGTGTGAAATGCTGTTTGGACTTGGACATAAAAAGGAAGTCTCTTATCATTGACACTAACATAGAGTCGGTCCTTACTCATTCATAAGTGAGAAAGAGGGAAAAAGCTTAATTTGAGAACCATCCATTACACTTTTCTTCCCTAAGAATCTGAAGAGACTTATAAGTTTTCTCCCAAAACAACAACATACGCGGCAAGAACTCTCATTACCCGGTAATCTTGTAGGTAAGCCTATTTAAAAAGTAATAACCACTTATTTATTGACACCGCTACGAATTACGTTTACATACACATGCCCTAGGAGGAGGAAAGTACTTCTCCCCAGGCATACCTTCGGCCATTAAATAAGTACTGCATTGAAAGCATATAATCGCCTAATGTGTAATCACTTATTTGTAGATATACCAAATCTTGCGAAAATATTGACTTCTCTCTCCGATTACAATTGATCAAAATATGGAGAGTAATGCTGTAATATTAACGCTTCTTGAATAAGAACGAATATTGTAGAAATAAACAAAACATGTAACATATTCATCTAAATAAGATTAAATTAATTTCACACTTAAAATAGAAATAAATGTGTGATAAAGGATATACTTAAAACATAATAGATAATGTCATAAATAGGGTTTTTTCGAGAACGGGATCGCGGGAATTCCCGGGAATTCGCTATTTTTTGCTCACGCTTTCCCGGGAATGAAGTGCTGGAATTCCCGGGAAATTTTCTTTACTACATTTTATATATAATAGAGGGTTTTATATGGCACATGACAGTTGAAATGTAGGTAAAGTGAATTTTGGAAGTGTAATGTGAATGACTACGGTACCAAGCAGTAGTAGTTGCCTTATGGTTCTAGCCCACATTCTAACGGGATCCCAATTGTTAAAAAGAAGATTGCGCTTCCCAATTTATGATTGTCATATTTCTGTAAACCGACATTCTGATAGACTGAGTTAACCTTTATAAAAAAAGAGACATTTTAACTTATGTGACACACGTTTGCAATTGCATAATTTCATAATTATTACAAGGATGTTTTTATGAAATATGAAAATTCCAACCTTTATTAAGGTAGTTTCTTTAATTATACCTCATTCACATTAGGCGCGAAATCTATTAAAAGTGAATTTTAAATTCCTTATTTATAAGGCAAATGACAGCTGAAATCTAGTGAAAGTGGATTGAAGTATTACGTGATAGCGAATCTGAAATAATTTTCTTTCATTTCCAAACAGTGGTGGTATTCCGAAAACTATACCGAAAGAAAGCATAGTAAAAATTTTGTGTATTACAAAATATTTTATATTTTAGTATGATTTATGGCCAGAGATTGAAGCCGCCAAGTCGCACCGCCGACCATTTTTGGCCAGTCGACGCCACCGCCGAATATGCCCACAATCAATCAATTTCACGCTGCTATAATAACTTTGCAAAAAATTAGCTCAGAAAATTTGAATGCAATGTCAATTTGATTTTAAGATTGGTTGTAAAACTAATCTCATTACCATTCGAATAACTTCAAATTGATTTTATAATGGATTATTGTCTGCCGCCGAATGGACAAATTTATATCGACTTAGCCGTCAAGCCGACGCCGGGACGACGACGGGACGACGGGATCCCGGGAAATTCGAAAAAATTCCCGCTTTCACGAGAATGGAAAAAGTCTGGGAAAAAGAAAAGAAAACTTATGGCGATTTCGATTGGGAAAAAAGGTGCAACATTCTCGAAATTGATTGCCAAATATAAAGGACACTGTCATAGATTTTGGATCCTGTATCCCTCACAATATTGTGAATTAACAATAACTTTGGAATGACACTATTATTTGAGCGAAAATACAATGAGGGAAAAAGTAGTGTAACACCAGAGCAACATATTTTTTGCTAAACGAAAACGCCCTTAAACTCAATTATTATGAAATATTTGTGTAGAATATTCCTAAATGGAAAAATCTTCAGAATTAGATATTCTTTTTGAGTTTTTTTAAGCAAATGCCCAATTATGTCAATAATTATACCTAATGATACCATAATTTATTCTATTTTATTAAATCATTAACAGCCAACTGCATTACATATTGAGATTAACAAATCAAAAATTACCGATATATATTTATTATTGTCATTATAACTCAACACAATGTAATGCAACGTGTAATGATAGTAATGCAAATTGTGATGAGATATGGTTACCTAGTTTTTGCTGGGTACTTATAACAACGACAGGTTCCTGAAACTGCATAACATGTACTTGTTGGCTGGGATGAAGGGTCACTCACAGATAGTGAATTAACTGCTTGTTCATGAAAACCAATATCGTCCCCAGGCGAATCATTCGTCTAGAATGAAACTACAATAACTTTAGATATATTTGCTATAAAACCTCAAATTTGCCATGAACTCATCCTTTATGATTTACTATCGAATACCGAAACAATTGCGATTCTACAGACACTACTTCTAGAGATATCAACGAGTGATTTTTGACGTTTCATTCGTCTCGAGGCGAACGAAAATTCCACGAACGGGCAATAAGTTTGCTTTAGTACACAATGGACGAGCGTTTAATAATAGTAGGAATTGTAACTTCAAGTGTTTATAAAGGGATACATGAGATTACATAGCGATCTTCTAACTAAAATTGAATTAAATTAAGGACCTGGAGGCCCAACAAACATTTAAAGGTTTGTTACTAAAGAAAATTTATATCACTTCATCTTTGGATTGTTGCTATAATCAGGATTTTTGATATAGCTAACATCATATACAGATTACATATTCCAAGAGACAGAATAATTTGTTGGTATGGCTTGAGAACTTGCGAATTTCTGCGGTATGCCAGTATTACGACAAGCCAATTGAAATTCAGCAAAAGTAGCGAATGTGGGAGTGGGACATGAAACAAAATTTCTTGTAAAATTGTTTTGTAGCAAAGACTAGTGGTAATTTATTTCTGTTATAATATTGAAATGTAAGCAAATGGGGTACTTACCAATGGGTGGTTGGTATTTTTTTCTGTTAGTAGATTTTTTTTTTCATAAATCTCTTATCAAACACTGTTTTCTTTTATAGGTGTCCCTGGATTCTTTCGTGGTCTCACATCGACTTTCGTGCGAGAAATGCCAGGATATTTCTTTTTCTTTGGCGGCTACGAGGGTACAAGAGAATTACTAAAGAAGTAAGTATTTTTTCTTTTTATTTCTTTTTCGCCCAAACTAAAAGCTTTTGTCCTCCTCCCTCCCATAGACCTGGCCAGACCAAAGAAGAGATAGGTGCTTTGAAAACTATGTTTGCTGGGGCGGTCGGTGGTGTTACTTTATGGGTTAGTATATTCCCGGCTGACGTAATAAAATCTCGTATACAAGTCAACAATCTAAAACGATCAATGACATCTGTGGGCTTGGAAATTGCACGAAAGGAAGGAGTTTTGGCCCTCTACAATGGCTTACTGCCCTCGGTGTTGCGTACCATACCAGCTACTGCCACACTATTCTTAGTTTACGAATATACCAAAAAGACGCTAAATGAACTTCTGTGATCTTAAATGAAACAAAGCATTTCTATATAGTCACTAGGTTTATTTGTAATATTTTATACTTACTATAAATTTATAGCGGAAGATAAACGTCTTTTAACAAAATGAATACGATCCTTATGTGTTTCTAATTCACGCCATTCGTGCCAATATATCTGTGTAAATTTGTGGAAAATAAAACTGTGTTCGTTGCAACGTCGTAGATTTGAAAACTTACCACAACTGGTTTGTAACCAAGAATTTTTAATTGTTTCAATTTCATATCAAAAAGTCCTGTATGACGTTCCTTGTCCCTTACAACATTATTCCAGCCAGCTATAATAAAGGCCACAGTATCGATATCATTACTCAATTTGTCACCCAACAGAAGCTCCCTGGTCAGGACAATGCCTTGAAATTAAAAAAAAATAAAAATAAAATGCTTCTTCAGGAAGATATCTATCTATTCTCCATACTCACCACTATAGTCCGCAGGGCAGCTATCAGAAATAGGTACTGAGCTATGTGTTAAACGATTATAGCAAATAACCACATCTGCCCTTTCATAATTTGGTAAAATATGCTTCAACTGACAATGGGGTAAGAAGCTAGCAGTAATCTCCTTCATCTGCACCAAAATATTATCAGTGGCATTTAGTTTGTACTTTGGATTGCGATCGGGAATATAATGTGTCAACATTTTGCCCATACTTTTCCTATATTTATCCGCCAATTGAGATCCCCCATATGCCTCATTTTGTAAGTTCACTTTGACAAATGTATCCAAATTAAATATTTCACGGCAAACTGCTAAATTTGATCCCACAGCATGTTTGAGGAACCTCCTATCTAAGGCAGATGATAGCATTTCCTTATCGTAATATCCTCGTAGAGTTAAAAAATGCAAACAATTGGTAAAACATTTTGGATGTCTCATTATTTCGTCGATGCGACCATGTAAAGTTTCGACTATTTTCTGACATAGAGCCTCTTCGATTTTAGTGGGTGTGCTAATGTTAAACAAGGCCATGACTAATGAGATACGTTCCAAATCTTTAAGTCTAGTTGTGTCTATTTCATGGTAGAATTTATTTATAATTTTCTCAATAAGTTCATCGTGACAACATTGAAGTTCACATCCGAGTAGAGCAACATGTAGGCAGGTAAGTAAATTCATTTCGTTAAATTTTTCAGAGTTAATTTTATCCAAGAGTTTCATCATTATATCAACTTGAGGTAGCTTGGAACTGTAACGTAATACCTAGAATGGAGGAAAGTAATTTTCATTTTATTATAAATTCAATATTAAAATTTATCAATCGATTAATGAATAAAATGTCTTGCTATACTGAATTTATTTGTTTGTTGAATGTATTAGTCAGAATTAAAATTCTACGCCGATATGAAAATGATGGGTATTTTGGGCCTCGAAGATATATGGCGAAATACGGTTCATATTGGTGCATATTTTGCTATATCATCCATATACACAGAAAAAATATCACCAATATATTTCCAATTAAAAGGTTAATAGAAGTTGAATTTGTTTTTCAATTAATAAATTAATTGATACAATTAACTTTTTAATCAAGATAGTTAATTAAGTCAATGATTGACAATTTTAAAATTTTTAATTAAAAAATTAATTTATACAATTAACTTTTTAATCGAATAAAAGTGATGAACATTTGTTAAAATTTTTAATTAAAAATTTATTTCAAACAATCAATTGTAAATCAAACTAAAAACACTAAGTCAATTCCAAAAGCAATTGAAAATAGTTACCTTTTTTAATTAAAAAATTAATTGAGTTTCAACATCAATTAAATTTTTAATTGAATCAATTAAACAATTAATTGAAATTTGCTAATGAAATCAATTAATTTTTTAATCAAATATTTTTTATGCCCAATTAAAACTGTGATTAATATTATCATTTTCGTGATTCAAGACATTTCAATTAAAAAATTAATTGAATTAATTAAATTCTTGATTGAATCAGAAAAAATTGTTTGTGTGTGTTTAGCAATCTCCCTAATTAATTCTTGAGCGCAAAAGGTTTGCTGAAGATTCGTTTGGTATTTGTGATTATTATAAGTTCTAATAGGTATCTGATTTACCTGGGTTCTTTTATATAATCCGATCTCTTAATTTTACTTCCCAAAACTAGAAAATGTCACCCGAGCTGCATCAAGCATTTGGCAAACAAAGGGACATCAAAGGCTATATAAAGTGATGTGGTATTGATGGCGATGTAATCAAAAGTGTATGCTCCTAAAACACTATTACACCTTACACAAAATGCAAGACTCTCACACAAGAGTTGTTTGATTCACTTTCCTCGGCACAGAAAAATGTTTCCAAAGTCTTAGTTTAGTTTAAAAAAATATTTAATTAAAAATTTAATTGGTTCAATAAATTCTTTAATTGAAACAAAAATCAATCACATATATTAATAGTATCAATTAAATTTTTAATTGGATCAATTAATTTTTTAATTGATACTATCATTTCTGTGATTGAAGTCATTTCAATTAAAAAATTAATTGCATCAATTTCGTGATTGCATCTGATTTGTTGTGTGTGCATCATGACAGCTCATGCAGTTGTCATTATACTTCACGCCAATAGTTTTTGCAAGCTCGCCTATAAGGCAGAGACCCGTTATATCAGATATCAAGAGTAATATTTGACAACACTAGTGTGCGGTCTAAGTTTAAATGGGGCCGTATTTGCTTGGTGTCGTTAAAAACCTTACAATTCTCCCACCAAACATTCGTCTTCATATGTTAACAGCCTTCTCACGCAGTATGAGCTTACAGGTAGCCAGAGACATACTAACAGATTCCAGTTCCCCTGGAATATGTAAGGTAGTTCCTAAACTTGCTAACTCATCCTATGGGAAGCCTTCCATATTAGGTGAATATTATACTACCCAGCCATCTCGGTGAGAGATTTGCGGCAGTCGATGGCCGTTTTCGAAGTAAGGAACACAGAGTCCAAGGATTTTATTGCAGGTTGATTGCCTGAGTATATTTTATTTCAACATTTCAATAATACCTCTCAACACCTCTTTTATTCCTGCTAGAGCCACATCATCTGGAGTTTTCGGACCCTTATGTTACAAAGAAGATTATTCCTATACGGAAGAATGATGCTGTAGTTAGTTATAGGCCTATTTCTATTATGCCCATTTTATCGAAAATGGTGGAATATCTCATGAAGTCTCAGATGATGGACACTATTATCGAGAACTCCTTGCTCCATGATTCACAGACTGGCTTTAGAAGGAATCGCGGCGCAGCATCTCTTTTGATCGGGCTTACTGATAATATTAGAAAAGTAGTGAGTGACCGTGGTAATTGTGTTCTAGTGTCGTTAGATCTTGAAAAAGCGTTTGATAGGGTAGATCACGCAATTCTTTTATGTAAACTTATGACTTTCTTTGGATTTTCATCTTCTGCGTGTTTGTTAGTTAAGTCTTACCTTGGAAATATATTTCAATATGTTTGTAGTGGTGGTCGTTGCTCGAGTATGTTGCGTGTAGTTAGTGGTGTTACACAGGGGTCTGTGCTTGGGCCGCTTTTATTCATTATGTTCATTAATGATCTGTTTGATTTAGTAGCTAGTCCGAATTGTTTACCATTTGCGTTTGCTGATGATATACAACTTCTTTTTAAAAGTCAGTCTGATTTCCCTGATGTCCTGCAAAGTGTTATTGACGATACGTCAAGAATTTTATGTGACTGGATGTGTACAAATGGTCTTTCTGTTAATATTGACAAAACTAAGGCGATTCGGTTCACTAATCATGGGAATGTGCCAATCGCCTTTGTTGATCGCGTTAAGTGTCTTGGTGTTGTCTTGGATTCTGACTTATCATTTCAACCTCATATCAGTGCAATATGTTCTAGGGTTAATTTTCTTTTAAGTAAGTTGTACAATGTTGAATTACATATGCCGTTTGTGATTAGGAAGAGAGTAGCTCATTCCCTGTTGATGCCTGTCATTTTGTATTGTTTAGAGGTGTTTTCTGGGACGTTAGGATTTGTCTTCAAGAGAATTCAGCTGATTTTTAATGGAATAATTAGATTTGTTTATGCTCGCAATGTTCGTCAGCATGTGACACCATATGTCATTGACTTTTTGGGATGTGAATTTTGCAAATTTGTAGATATTCGTGTTTTGTTGCATTTCCATACGGTATATAGGACACAGACGCCTAAGTACGTTGTGGAATTGTTTACCTTCTGCAGGTCGGTTCGTAACCCACAAATATTTATACCTAGGTTAACGACTTCATTAGAAAAGTCTTATTTTGCCCGCGTTGCTCGCATTTTCAATGCATTACCTATTTCCCTCAAGATATTTAATTGTTCCTCAACTACATTTCGTAAAAGACTACATGTTCATTTTTCTAATTCATGAGTCAAATGTGTGATAAGCACTAAGTCTTATATAATATATGTCAGATAATAATTTTAATTTTATTTTTATTATTTTTTTTTCTTTTTTTTTGTTATGTTAAATGTTAATTTAATTTTTATGCTGCATGTATTATATCATCCCTAACGTTGTGTTAGCAGATGTTGACTAGTTACTGAGTAGCTGTAAATTCTTTAATTAATTTGTTTAATTTTTATTTATTTATTTATATATATATTTTTTTTATTTAGTTTTTAGTTTTTTTTTATTTAGTTTGTATTATGTTATATCATTTTTTTTATTTATTTTATTGAGTCTCTTTACTAGCTTTTTATGTTAGTATTGCTGTCTTACTCACATATTCATGTTTTTTTTTTACTTTTTTATTTTTTTATTGTTCTTATTTTTTAATTTTTTAAATTGATAATTTAATTTATATTTTTTAATAGTTTTTTTCTTAATTTTCATAATTTTGTTTGTTAGTTGTTTTAATTATTGTGTATTTGTTTGTTTCAAATTCTGTTTAGTCACTTATTGATACTATTTTTGTTATGCATTTCTAGTTTTTAAGCGCATAATTTTTATAATTTGTAATTATAGCTATGTTTGTGTAGTTTTGGAATCCGTATATGGCTTTGCGGCTTGGATTCGCCAAGAAAATAAATAAATAAATAAAGAGGCTTTTTACTGCCCTTGTTAGACCCATTCTAGAGTATGGTTCTATCGTGTGGGATCCTCAGTATGAAGTTTACATTGATAGGATAGAATCGGTTCAGAAGCAGTTCTTGTTGTTCGCTTTGAGACATCTTCATTGGAACAGTGATTTTGTTCTTCCTTGATACACTTCTACATTGAGGCTGATTAATTTGCCAACTCTTAGGAGCCGACGGACGATGTTGAGCTCCATGACGATATATAGGTTAGTTAGTGGGGATATTCCATGCTCGGAATTGATATCTAGGATTAGGATAAATGTTTCTTTTAGGGCATCTAGAAATTACCGGTTTCTTTACATTGATTTTCAACGTTCGATTTATGCTTCTGTGGAGCCTATTCGTAGGATGTGCACTATATTTAATTCAATCTATCATCTTGTTGACACTAACCTTAGTATTGATATGATGAATTAGTTTTATTGAATAACCTAATATTTGATCTTGTGTTTTAATATATCCGGCTGATGAGTTCTCTGTAGCTGGTCAAATCCCTCTGCCTCCACCCCGCCATGGTCCGGATCATGGTGTGTACGTTGTCCCTACGTCATGGGGACGAGGCCCTCACGGTCGGAAGGGGCGGGAAAGTGGGCGATGGGACCGTTCGTTAAAAAAAGAGGTGATAGAATTCCTACTTTGGGAGTGCCTCTGTTCACATACCTTTATATGTTTGCTTGGCCTAGTGTGACTGAAATAGGTGTCTCCGTTAGAAGTCTTACAGCCTATGTATACCTGGATCAACATTTAGAGTGGTCAGTCTATTTAATGTCGCTGTTGAATGCATCTAATATAACATATATATAAAAGTCACAATTGTGTATTCATTGACAGATTGTGAGCTTTCAATAAAGCTGACTAGTTCATGCAATGCGGTCTCTTTAGAATTTCAATTAAAAAAAAATAATTGGGTTAATTAATTTTGTGATTGAATGTATTCCTCACCCTTTGTAAAAGAATATAAACCCTCTTGAAACCCCCATTTGTTGTTCGGTTCAAAGTTTGATGGAACCTGTAAATATCACATTGCCTACTACGCCTATAGTAATATTTCTGTGCCAATTTTCATTTCGGAAAGCAATCTAGGCATTTGGTACCCTTGTCAACAAAATTTGGAATATGTTTTTTCGCTTTTTTCATTTATTTCGCTGCAAGCCATAAAAATTTTTATAACAGTATTCAGAGGAAGAAGGCCGAAAGTACATAAGTTATTCGTCTGCATCATTTGTGTTGCAGTCGAGGAAATATTGCTCAAGCGTTTTGACTTGGGTGTAAAATAATTTTAAAAAATAATGTATTTGACAATATGTAAGTGAAAATTCCATTGCCAATTTGTAAGTTCTCATGAAAATTCCCACCATATTCCTACCAATGGCGATGACGTATGACCTAAAAGCTCGCTCTATATTCGGTAGTCGGACTAGGCCAAACATGCAGTTTTCGGTATCTATAGCTGGTAAACATTTTAGCCCGTTTGATGTGAAAAACATTTTTAATAACTCACCTTAAGTATGGCAACAAAAGTTATGTCATCTACTCTATCCAATTCACACATCAGACGCTCGTATATATAAGTAAGTAAATCGGCATTCCTGATGGGTGTCTGGGTTTTAAAAAATCCCATGGACATTACACCCAATTCCTCCAGTGTCATGTCCTTGACGCATTTGGCTAAATTTGCTTCAAAGTCGAACATATCGAAGACAGATCGACGCATTACATTGCACATAAACATTGTCTGCACCAATTGATTGGGTTGCATTTTAATAACCTTTCGCCCCAATTTACGCAATGCTTCCCATACGAAATCACAGACCCTGGCCAAGTTGAGGTTATACCATGCATCGCACACTAAAAGCAAATCATCGGTTTTCCATTTTTCGATACGTCGACAGCACTCAATGTCCAAAACATTCCACAAATGGACAAAGTTTGGGGATCGTACACTCTCTTCTTGGGGCAGATGGGAAATTGCTCTCAAAGATTCTTTAAGCTGGTCATCGGTTAGCAAATGTATATGATCACAGAATTGTTGTACAAATTCTGTAAACTCTCGATTGGATATTAATGTATTGGTCTTACAACAATAATCACATATACTTTTGAAATGTCCAAACACTTCACTGGTGGTGGCAATGTCCGGCAAGCATTTAACCACCTCACTGAGGTCTGATGAGTACGGTTTCGCTTGAAAGTCAACTTTTATGGGAAATATTTGATAATCTCTAAGTGATTCTTCAAGAACTTTGTGAGCATGGGAATTTTCTCGGTCCATGTAGATTTTGGCCAGTATGGTACAACTCAGGTGCAGTCTTCTTGTGAGGCATGTTCCCGTCCCGTAAGTGAAGCATTGTTTTGCTCGTTTTGTTATTAAACTTGTTAACACCCGTTGTAATGACATGTTTCCGGCATATATAAGGATTTTAATACATGTTTAGTTAAATTTGTGGATTATAGTTTTGTTTCCCTATAGCTGTAAAATTCGCACAGAAATGGTTGGCAACGCGTTAGCAGCTGAGCAACCAAAACATTGATCAGCTGTCGGCATAGAATTGCAATTGTTCTACAGGTAGTGTAACGGAAACATAAGATTAGGTTTTAGTAGTAAAAATAAGCTTTTTGGTATTTTTTTTAGTACTACTAAAACCACAGATGCACACGGCAGTATATATTATAACTTGATGGGGGAATACCCCAAAGCAAATTTTCGCAAAGTTTGTATTCCTTAATTTGGATTATTTAAGAAAAGTAATCATGAAAAATGACGATTTTAGCGTCTAAAGGTGGGTACTATGTTCGGTTTTCGAGTTGAAAATCACTTTATTTTCGCGATTACTTTTCCTGAAATAATCAAAATTATAAATTAAAACCAAAATATTCCTGTAAAGTCTTGTCGAAATCTAGGGGAACAAGAAACTTCGCATCAATTGAGTTAATTTGTCTGCTTCATATTGAACTGTTTTAATAAAGTAACCGCGAAAATTTCAACTCGAAAAGCGAACATAGTACTTACCTTAAACTAGGGTTTTCATATGGATAATTTTTAAAAGAGAACTTTCGCTTTAAGAAAAGAACATTTTAACTAAAAAAGAGTTTACAATAAAAAAATTCTTTATTAAATAATTAATTATTTTACTGGTGTTAAAATTAAAATAAAAATAGTTTCTAACGATAGAAACAACAAAATAAATATATAATAAAACAATAAAAAACAAAAAGAATCACATTTTCTTAAAAAATAAACAAAATAAATTGACGACAACGTATTGTCGTATTTACGTCGTACGTTCAATTACATCTATTTCTAATTTTTACGCCGTACGTCGAAATGTCGCATTTGTGTTCCGGCCTTTAATTTGTCAACAGATTTAACCCAGTAAACAATTAGTGGCGAACAATTGTGGCGAATTCCTACTAAATAAATAAAATTCCACCAATCTAGGATTTTTTTTGAAATAGAGTACATAAAGAGCACTGTTGGACATAAAACTACGGCACCAAAAAAAGAGAGTGAACAAAAAGATACGAACACTAAAAGAGAACATGTTCTCTTTAAAAGAGATGTAATGGACAGCCTATTCTAAACCCGAACTTAATACCCACCTTTAAGGTGGGTACTATGTTCGAATTTTTCACCAAAACACAAAACTAAATGTGCAAAAATATATATGAAGACAATTACATTTATATCAAGTCTTGTCAAATTATGGATGGAAAAGAAAAAGTAACCATGTAAACGATGTTTTAGCAAACATTTTTGTTGTTATGAATAGAAAAGAACTTGTGAGTAGCCCAACCAACTGTTGTCTACAGCTATAAACGTTGCATTATCGAAAAAACCAGTATTTTTTGGTACCATTTGTTAGCACAAAACCCGTGTATGTCTATCTCTATTTCTCTGGGTGCATAATACCTGAATTTAAGCTTTTTTGATGCTTAGTTTAAACTAAAATGAACTAATGGAATTTCAAAATAAAATTTTCGTTTTTTACAATATTGATTCGGGGTTCCTTGATTTGTGCTGTATGGAAAATTGTAGGTAAACAATTTCCGATTATGGGAGAAATAAATTTCTTTAAATTGGCAATAATCCTTTTGGCACAACTTGCTAGCTCCAGTGTAGAATTTACGGTTTTTTCGTCAAACGATTTTGGCCATCATCAAAAGTCACATGCTGTTAAACCCTTTCTGCACAATGTAGTTGGTTCTTCGCCAATAATGTGGTATACTAACTCCTTTCTGCATACAAAGTAAGCGGAAGGGTTCCTACACTCACTGGAATGCCACGAAGTAATCTATAAAAAACCATTTAAACATTCTGAGAGTACCGTAATTCAACGGTGAAAAACTAAAAACAAAACAAATTTGTCAGTCTTTCTCTAAGTTTGGTGGTGCTCGAATCCTGTTTGTTTAATAAATCGTCGAGTTTCATATATTTGGTAAGAACGCCAATTATTAAGAAATGATAGTAGTAACGAATAATTATTTTTCTAGTTTTTAGATTCCATTCCAGTGACCGACGTTTCCCTATCGGTGGAAAAGCAACTTCAGAAAAAGAGCCTCTTTAAAATGATTTATGTGGAGCGGAACGCCTCAAAATATTAAAAATATGGAACTGATTATAAATTTAAGCAAACATTTTTATACTATTAAATAAATAAAAACTGTATTAAAAACGAATTATTTTTCTGAGCGTTGGAAGTTATTTAAACATTTGACACTATCTAATTACAATGTAATCGTTTAGGAACCATTGCACAATGGTTTCGATCTACTACCACAACTCAAATAACTAAACAACTAGTTCTTATACGTTGAATCAGTAATCGAAAGGGGGTCAATTCATACTCTCGTATGACATGTGCATGTTAAATTCGCCACTCAAACTCATTGAACGTAATCAGAAGTAGAACTACTACACTTGATGTGTGGCTACATTCTGGAACAAAACTGGATCCTTCCCGCTGGTACAAGGAACTAGTTTTGATCCAGAATGTAGTCACACATCGAGTAAAGTGTAGTAGTTCTACTTCTAATTACGTTCAATGGGCTTGAGTGGCGAATTTAACATGGACATGTCCTACGCGAGTATGAATTGCCCCCGTTTCGATTACTGATTCACCGTATCAGAACTAGTTGTTTAGTTATTTGAGTTGTGATAGTAGAACGAAACCATTGAGCAATGGTCCCTAAACGATTACTTTGTAATCAGATACGGTCAAATATTTAAATAACTTCAAAGACTCGGAAAAATAGTTCAATTTTAATAAAATTGCAATTTATTTAATAAAAATAATTAGTAGAAAAGATAATAAAAAATTAATTCAGTACAAGAGTTAAGCTTAAATTATTAAGAATTTTATACATTTTAAAATTAAGTGTAAAACTAAAATTTGACAAATTCGAGTGATTTTTACTTATTTAACATAAATAATTAGTACAAAAGTGAAAACTTAAAACAAAAATAATTCAATACAAACAATTTGACTTAAACTAATAAAAAATTCACATTTTTTACATTGAATTTAAAACTAAAATTTTACGAATTTGAAGTATTTTTTGAGATGTTCCGATCAACACAAATCTTTTTAAAATGTCGCTTTTTCTGCAGTTGGATTGCTTTCCGCAGTTGCGTTTCTGGTGATTGCGAAATATCGGACACTGGAATGGAATCTGCAAAATGAAATAGGTATACATGAGTACAAAATTATAACAAGACTTTTTTAGAGTTCTTACCCAAAAGAGCTGTGTAAAAATTACTCAAATATTTGAGTGATTTTTTTCCATGATTTCCATCAATATTATAATTAATAATTACATCCGTTCCAATTACATTTTTCAATGACTTTGCAATTCCTTCACGCACTATAATATTTTTCATCACTGTCATCTGTATCGAAAATTATAAGATTGTTTAAGCTGTACTTAAAAATTAGTTTTTAGAATAAAAACTTACATATAAATCCTTATTTTCAGTATTTATCTCATTATTGAGAGCAATAAGTGCTTTTTCAGTGTCCAACGGAAATTTGTTCTGCAGCGGAACTTCCTGTGCCTGTTGGCGTTGTAACGTCTTAATTAGCACTTTTTGCTCAGCGAGCATTTCAATCGTAATTTTGATTTGCGCTGAAAAAGAAAAAAAAAAAATATTATTACAAATAAGTATGGTGTGAAAATAAGCCATATTACCCTGAAGAGCATTGCAGTGGTTTTCCATTTGATCTGAAACAAAATATTAAAAACAGTATTTTAAAAATTTTATTATTTTTATATATCATTTATTATATCATTAGTACTAGCAAAACAATTAGTATTTCAAATCAAATTTTGTTAAGTTAATTGTAACACAAGCCTACCTTTAAGATCATTTATTTTCTTTTCTAGTCCTTTACAATTGCATTTTGATCCCGAAGCACCTGAAAATTATCGTTACAAAGTTAGCATAAATAAATATATATTTTTTTTTATTTAAATTTTATTTAAAATTACTTACAATTTTCAATGTTCTCGATATTATCAGCGAACCGTTTCAGTTTTTTATTTGATGAATTGAAAGCTTGTTCCATTTTTAAATTTTTCTTACCGAATATATGAAATTCAGAGACTTCCACAAAAAAAAAACACAAATAATTTCACAAAATCGATCCTATCGCCACCAAATTTAGAGAAAGACTGACAAATTTGTTTTGTTTTCAATATTTCGTCCATCTACATACCGTTGAATAACGGTAAACTCAGAATGAAGCAAACACACGTGGTAAAAGATAAAGCAAGCTTAAATGGTTTTTTATAGATTACTTCGTGATATTCCAGTGTGTATTGGAACCCTTCCGATTACTTTGTATGCTGAAAGGAGTTAGTATGCAAAATTATTGGTGAAGAACCAACTACATGGTGCAGAATGATACTTCCAACACCACAGGGTTGTACCAGCGGGAAACATTCTCTCTCACACACACACCCACTTTCACATATATCGATAGACCGCACTGTAAACATGTTGCGATACATTGCATTATTGTTGCAAATAGTTTACCTGGTGATTTGCAAAACAAAGAACCGAACTGCTAGTGTTGCGATTAATTTGTCCATTGTGGTTGTATATGAAATTAAGGGAAAGACGATATTGGCCCTGCCCTGCCGATATACAGAATAAATTGGAAACATTTAAATTGCCGTAAAATAGGAGTACTTTAAAATGTTTGAGAATGTAAGTACAGCCTCTGTATATAACATCATTTGGTATAGAATTTATTTAATTTTATGAGGATATGTTTGGTTGGTGTGCTAACGAATATAAACCACAAAGAATAACAAAAAATAATGAAGGCAGAGAAAATGTGAGAGATTTCACCAAGAAAAGAGACAAGAACAAAATTCGAGGCTCCAAAAAAAAAAAGAGATAGGAGAGTAGGAAAGAGAGAGGTGTATTTCGAATTTTCATCTGGGTCATTTATTACAAACCGATATTGTCATAGTTGTTATAGTGACTATATTTGCAATCAGAGAATGAAGCCGCCACCTACTATTTTTGGGGTACATACCGACCTTATAGTGTATACTAGCTTGCGGAATTTAACCCTAGCGAAAATTTCGTTAGCTAAATAGGAGGGCTGTCACCTGGGATAAATCCCGTCCCGAAATCCCGGGATTTTCGCAACGGGATTAATCCCGAATCCCGGGATTTTTTAAGAAGTTCCTTAAAACAAAGAAAGGATGTGAGATCGATAATATGCATCATTACAGGACACAACACTCTGGGAAAACACATGTAAAGGATCTGTCCAGCGAATGATGATATTTGTAGGTGGTGTCTGGACCCCGAGGCTACGGAAAATTCATTTCACTTCCTGTGCCAGTGTCCAGCACTATCTTTCAGAAGAAACAAGATACTGGGCTCTTATTTCTTTCAGAATATGACCGACTTGCGAGAATGCAGCCTGAGGAGTATTCTCGCTTTCATCAAGGCATCGGGGTGGAGGACCTAGGCGCATCTGAAGGACACATTATCGGAGCGAGACAGACACGAAGAGGAAGATGGAAAGAAGTTTGAGGAACCGCAATGGACCAACTATGGTCTAAGTGGACACAAATCCACTAGTTCGGATTCGTGTCATCCTCCATAGCCTAACCTAAACTACTTAAAATGATGAAGTACAAAAAAGGATTAATGCAAGTGTACGAATATATTCCTAATCTAATCAAAATCCTTAAAATGTTTTGCTGAGTAAGATAGCGATATGAAATTGGGTTTTAATTAATTTTGCCATAATTTTCTGTTTTTCTATACATTGTTCAGTTGGACAAAGTGTTCGTTAAGTATGATAGAATTTGTAATTGGTTTTTAGTTAACTCTTAGGTTCTTATATTTTTTTGTTAATAAAATTTAATTAAACTAAATTGGTTTAATGTACAACAATTTTTTGGCGCTGTAGATTGTTATTACATAAAATATTTAAAGAATCCCGAAAAAATCCCAGGATCCCGGGATTCTATATTTTGAAATCCCGAATCCCGGGATTTTTAAAAATCGATCCCGAATGACAGCCCTTCTAAATAGCAATGCATTTCTTATGAGAAGGAAATTTTTCGCAGAAGGTGCCTACCGGCCTTAAGCAGAGCTGCCTTGGAAAATAAATCAGAAAAGCAATGCTTAATCATGGTCATCTGTGGTCTTGACATTTGCAAGTCTGCGCCGATATGGCTTTCAAACAGAGAATGAAGCCATTTTTTCGGCGGCGGCTAACGCTCAATTTCTGGAAATGATTAGCGAGATGAGCCGTCTAAATCGACTGTGGTTAAAATCGAGGTCGCGACTCGGTTTTAATAAACAAAAGTAATTTCTATTAATAGACTTGACATTTATGTCTCTCATTGGTAGAGCACAAGGCTCAATTTCTTTTTGAAAAACGACAATTTCCGTACAAATCAGTCAAATTGCATTACAAAAAAGGTGTGGATGTACAGAAATTATATATTCTTCAAATATTTGGTGTTTCATCAAAAGAACAAATGAAAGAAAATAAATTAAAAACAAGTATATACGGCCGTAAGTTCGGCCAGGCCGAATCTTATGTACCCTCCACCATGGATTGCGTAGGAACTTCTACTAAAGGCTGTCATCCACAATCGAATTACTTGGGTTGCGATAACACTTGCCGATGGCAAGGTATCGTAAAACTTTTTCACACTGTCTTCTAAATTGTAAGTTAGCCCATACGGGGTATATCCCTGCCAACATTTTCAAACATTTAGGATGATTGTTTGCAAACATGAGTAAAAACTTACTCTTTTAGAAGATTTAAAAATGTTCAATCGGAAAAATTACTCTTAGTTTAGTAATTTTTAAACCTTCAAAATGATTGTTTAATATTTTATACACTAAATACTATTTTTTTATTTTTTTGTTACCCTTCTTAAGTATTGTTTACATTTGATCATTTTAGTGTGCAATTTGTAACTTTTTTTAAAAGCATTTCAATTAATCGAAAATGACGCATTTGAGGGGAGTTACTTATAACTTTCTTTGCTGTTTGTTTCAAATATTTTATATACATGTTAGCCTAAGTAGGCTTGTTGAAATGAAATGAAATGAATATGTCATAAAAAAATTATTCTAGTTTCGAAAAGCTTGGTAAGTAACTGTGTTTTAAAATGTTATCTAAAAACGCGATCAGGCTAAAAAGCAAGCGCGAAGCAAGTTGATTTATAAATAACTGCTTTATGTCTGAAGAAAAATCTGAAAAACACGGACAACAATTAGTGAATAGTGAAATCAGTGAAGAATACGGTTTTTATAGTGAAGATGTAGAAAAGGAAGGAGTCGCGGAAAATTTAGAATGGGAGGGGTACGAGAGTGATGCGATTTTTGACGCGAAAAGTCCTGATCTTGGATCTTCCGCAATCGTTTTGAACATTAAAGTTATTCATAAATGACTCATTTACGAGCAAAAATGTTGGCAGGGATATTAAACAAAAAAAGGCAGATTAAATACGTATATAATATAGTTTGACAAAATTTTCTATAGAAATGAAAACTTGACAAAATTTTCTATAGAAATAAAATTTTGACAAAATTTTCTATAGAAATAAAAACTTGACAAAATTGTCTATAGAAATAAAATGTTGACAAAATTTTCTATGGAAGTAAAATGTTGACAAAATTTTTTACAAAATTTTCTATAAAAATAAAATTTTGACAAAACTTTCTATGGAAATAAAATTTTGACAAACATTTCTATAGAAATAAACGTTTGACAAAACTTTCTATAGAAATGAAATTTTGACACAACTTTCTATAGTAATAAAATTTGACAAAATTTTCTATGGAAATAGAGTTTTGGTAGATTATTTTTGGCGATATGGACCAATTTTTGTGTAATAAGTCATCGGCTATATATAACTAAAGACCGATATTGACCAATTTTTACATGGCTGTTAGAGGCCATATATTGACAAAATGTACCAAATTTCAACCGCATCGGTTGACTTTTGCTATATATAATTATGGACCGATATGGACCAATTTTTGCATGGTTGTTAGATACCATATACTAACACCATGTACCAAATTTCAACTGGATCGGATGAATTTCGCTCCTCCAAGAGGCTCCTGAGGTCAAATCTGGGGATCGGTTTATATGGGAGCTATATATAATTATGAACCGATATGGACCAATTTTTGCATGGTTGTTAGAGACTAAATACTAACACCACGTACTAAATTTCAATTGGATCGGATGAATTTTGCTCCTCCAAGAGGCTCCGGAGTTCAAATCTGGGGATCGGTTTATATGGGAGCTATATATAATTATGAACCGATATGGACCAATTTTTGCATGGTTGTTAGAGGCCGTATACTAACATCAGGTACCAATTTTGCCCCTCCAAGAGGCTCCGGAGGTCAAATCTGGGGATCGGTTTATATGGGGGCTATATATAATTATGGACCGAAATGGACCAATTTTTGCATGGTTGTTAGAGACCGTATACTAACATCAGGTACCACATTTCAACCGGATCGGATGAATTTTTCCCCTCCAAGAGGCTCCGGAGATCAAATCTGGGGATCGGTTTATATGGGGGCTATATATAATTATGGACCGACATGGACCAATTTTTGCATGGGTGTTAGAGACCGTATACTAAGACCACGTACTAAATTTCAACCGGATCGGATGAATTTTACTCCTCCAAGAGGCTCCGGAGGTCAAATATGGGGATCGGTTCATATGGGAGCTATATATAATTATGGACCGATATGGTCCAATTTTTGCATGGTTGTTAGAGGCCGTATACTAACATCAGGTACCAAATTTCAACCGGAGCGGATGAATTTTGCTGCTCCGGGAGGCTCCCCAAGCCAAATTTGGGGATCGGTTTATATGGGGGCTATACGTAAACGTGGTCCGATATGGCCGATTTTCAATACCATCCGACCTACATCAATAACAACTATTTGTGCCAAGTTTCAAGTCGATAGCTTGTTTCGTTCGGAAGTTAGCGTGATTTCCACAGACGGACGGACAGACGGACGGACATGCTTACATCGACTCAGAATTTCACCACGACCCAGAATATATATACTTTATGGGGTCTTAGAGCAATATTTCGATGTGTTACAAACGGAATGACAAAGTTAATATACCCCCATCCTATGGTGGAGGGTATAACAAATTAAAAAATCACTCATTTGCAGAGGAAAAAGTGCCATCTACAGTGTGCAGACAAACTACAGCACTGGTCTATGACCAGAGAATGAAGCCGCCGAGTCGCGCCGCTGATTTCAGTCGCCGCCGACCATTTTTTGCCAGTCGACGCCGCCGCCGAATATGTCAACTAATCTCGACTCAAATTAAGCCGCCAATTAATCAAAAATATCGATTTAAATCAGAAAAATATAATAATAATTGTAGTATTTTTGCCAAAATGTTGAACCTTCCACCCACAATTAATCAATTTCAAACTGCTATAATATTTTTGCAAATATTTAGCTCAGAAAATTTTAACTAAATGTAAATTTGATTGTAAGATTGGTTATACAACTAATCTCATTACCATTCGAATAACTTCAAATTGATTTCATAATGGATGATTGTGCCCCGCCGAATGGACAAATTTATATCGGCTTAGCCGTCAAGCCGCCGCCGCCAGAGGTAAAACTTTAATGTCAGCCGCCGCCGACAAAAATGGGTCGGCTTCATTCTCTGTCTATGACATTAGTATATTTACGTTATTGTCAACATGTTGCCGGCCAATATCAAATTATTGTATGCAGATTTTTATGAGATGTTAGTACAAATACTCTCAATATACAGCCAGTTTTGTTGCTATGAGAAACACTGAGATAAATTCTATTAAACACGTACTTTTTATGTGGTTAGGGAATAATAACACAGACCAAGAAGATATAAAGACATCGTTTGATAATTCACAATGATTTTGTTTATTTGCATTGCGCAGTCATTCCACTGTCAAGTGACTCAATTTCTTTTTGGAAAACGAGATTAGCCGTACAAATCGGTCAATTTGCATTTATTTTACAATATTTGGTGTTACATCAAGAGAACAAAGGAAAGAAAACAAAAATAAAGAAAAATTAAAAAGTCACTCATTTGCAGACGAAAAAGTGCCATCTACGATGTGCAGACAAACTTAAAATTCACTTAAAATGTCTATACCTTCTTTAGACTATGAGAATAATCTTGATCAGATGATACAGTGACTACCAGAATAACTTTGTCATTTCGTTTTTAACACATTACTTTACTTTAGACCAATGTATTATTCTCAATCGTGGTGAAAAACTGAGTCGATCTAGCGATGTATGTACGTCTGTGGAAATTATTCTAACGAATCAAGCTATCGGCTTGAAACTCGGCACATATAGTTGGTACTGATGTATGTTGGATGGTATTGCAAATGGATTTAGGTATAACTCCATAAAAGCCGAGATCCCCAGATATGCTTTATGGAGTTTCTTGGAAAAGCAACCGACCCGGTTGAAATTTGGTACGTCATGTTAATCTATGCCCTCTAACAAACATGCAAAAATTAGTCCATATCTGTATACATATATATATATATATATATATATATATATATATATATATATATATATATATATATATATATATATATATATATATATATATATATATATATATATATATATATATATATATATATATATATATATATATATATATATATATATATATATATATATATATATATATATATATATATATATATATATATATATATATATATATATATATAAAGGGTGATTCTTTTGAGGTTAGGATTTTCATGCATTAGTATTTGACAGATCACGTGGTATTTCAGACATGGTGTCAAAGAGAAAGATGCTCAGTATGCTTTGACATTTCATCATGAATAGACTTACGATCTGCCACAACGTCGAATTTTCAGTGAATGGGCCCTAGAAAAGTTGGCAGAAAATCCGCTTTTTTATCGACAAATTTTGTTCAGCGATGAGGCTCATTTCTGGTTGAATGGCTACGTAAATAAGCAAAATTGCCGCATTTGGAGTGAAGCGCAACCAGAAGCCGTTCAAGAACTGCCCATGCATCCCGAAAAATGCACTGTTTGGTGTGGTTTGTACGCTGGTGGAATCATTGGACCGTATTTTTTCAAAGATGCTGTTGGACGCAACGTTACGGTGAATGGCGATCGCTATCGTTCGATGCTAACAAACTTTTTGTTGCCAAAAATGGAAGAACTGAACTTGGTTGACATGTGGTTTCAACAAGATGGCGCTACATGCCACACAGCTCGCGATTCTATGGCCATTTTGAGGGAAAACTTCGGAGAACAATTCATATCAAGAAATGGACCGGTAAGTTGGCCACCAAGATCATGCGATTTGACGCCTTTAGACTATTTTTTGTGAGGCTACGTCAAGTCTAAAGTCTACAGAAATAAGCCAGCAACTATTCCAGCTTTGGAAGACAACATTTCCGAAGAAATTCGGGCTATTCCGGCCGAAATGCTCGAAAAAGTTGCCCAAAATTGGACTTTCCGAATGGACCACCTAAGACGCAGCCGCGGTCAACATTTAAATGAAATTATCTTCAAAAAGTAAATGTCATGGACCAATCTAACGTTTCAAATAAAGAACCGATGAGATTTTGCAAATTTTATGCGTTTTTTTTTAAAAAAAAGTTATCAAGCTCGTAACAAATCACCCTTTATATATATATATATATATATATATATATATATATATATATATATATATATATATATATATATATATATATATATATATATATATATATATATATATATATATATATATATATATATATATATATATATATATATATATATATATATATATATATATATATATATAAATATTGCCTCCATATAAACCTATCTCCATATTTGCTTTACGGAGCCTTCCGGAAGTACAAATTTCAAAAATTGAAATTATGTACGCGATCTTTATATATCCCTTCTAAAAACCATGCAAAAAATGGTTCATATCGGTCTTTAATTATATATAGTCCCCGTATAAACCATTCCTCTAATTTGATCTTCAGAGCCTCTTGAAGGAGCAAATTTAATCCGATCCGGTTTGGAGGGCTCAAAATCACTCGTTATGGAATTACAGAAATATGGCTACTCTACATTACAACCATAGACCAAGAAAATATAGAGATACCTTCCTTGGTCTGTGATTACAACTTCATCAAAGATAATTGAGTATAACAAGATTAAGCATTGTGCTCTTATAAAGAGAAAACAAATGTCAAGGTGTAGAGGGCTATGAGAAAAAAAATTGTTATATTTGTCAATTTTTTCCAAAGCAGCTCTGCCCAGGAATAAATTTAAACGGCAATATTCACATAAAACCATAATGAATATTCGCTTTAATGTACACATACGTTTTATTTTAATTTTCTACAATCGTTTTAGTATTGCTTTTGTGGGATTTTATTCAGAAATTTATGAAAAACACAAATATTATATTTTCCGACGCAAACGGCAGTACATTTGAGAGACACGTCGACGCAATCTTCATGATATTTTGTTGGCAGAGTCCTCTGGTGCTTCAGTTTTGCTATGACAAGACTGCATCTTCTTCTCAATTATCTTTGACTTCATTCATTTCGTTATAAGGCCGGTACTAAATTCGGGTGTCATAAATAAAAATCAAACAAGTTCAAGGTCGCTTTTCTTTTCGTGAATTTTAAAGATTAATTGGTTCAATATCTCTTTTAATTGTTTTTTTATTCAAATAACATTTTAATAAAAAAGAAACATTCTTAACATTTTTTCTGTGTAATATATCACACGTCTCACTAATATTTTCCCTTTTCGGAGATGTCTGCTATTCAGAAAGTCAACTGAATTGATCAATGTCAGTGAAAATAATTTTGAAGTATGGTAAGCGATATGGTAACACTATGAATGTAAGAAAGTAGGAAATACAAGAGGAAGAAAATGGCTCTTCTGCAAAGAAAGCAAATGTCAACCGCATAGATGTCGCTCTATGACCGCAGCGTTTTGGTATCACCGGCCGAAGCGCTGCTTTGATAAATTTGCTGTAAAAGCATCGGCAGTTATAATTTAAAATTGTCTGCCAAACATTTAATAAAATGAAGACATTCATAAAAAAGAACTTTTGTTATTACAAAGTAGGTTCTAAATCTTTTTTTTTTTAAGTTTCGTAAAGCCGGCAGGGATCAGCAATGGATGACGCCAACGCAAACTGTATGATATTTAAGAGAAACGCCCACAAAAATTGCATGACTTTAGAGAATTTTTACATACGCAGTCATGACTGGCGCATTTTCACTTCACAGTTTCGTTCTCTTCTATTTTCAACTCTCTGTAAATTATATGGCGGATGTAGGCACATCTCATATAAAAAACAACGCATATATGAACGTTTAGTAAACACAACATATCTTCTTTTTATTGTGAATTCTCTGTGTGCTTTCTCTGTGTTTTCTTATATCCGTTTCAAGTCCATTTTGCCCAAATATATGCATCAGTTTTCCACCTTTCCAATTAGAGCGTAATGTAGTGCTGCCATATTTTCTATTAGGTCGAAAGAGGGAAACTCAATATTTGCCTAAAAGTATGCAGTAGTTTTCAAATACATATCAATCATAGTGTTCTTTTGTCTCTTTCCTTTGCTCTGACTTTGTAGCTCTGCTTAGCGAGAATTGGTTGCTTGTAAACATGTTGCAGCATCATTGTTGATTTTCCGTATGTTCATCTCTTCGCTTTTCCTCGTTGGCAAACAGTATGTTTCAGGTGCCCGAGCGGTTAGTACTATGAATTTCAGTGATGCGCTTAGAGTTTACGTAGTGTCGTATATTATATAGTATATCAAATTTGAAACAACAGAGAACATCGTTGATATTTAGTGAAATTGGAAACAAAATAATTGCCGTAAAATAGGAGTATTTTAAAATGCCGGACAATGTAAGTACAATGCTTATAATAATATGTAGTGGTTGGTAGATTTATTGAAAGTATTTCGATGGTCTGCTGGCGAATGCAAAACACAAAACATAACAGACAATAACAAAGTGTTATACACTAACAGTACGTCAAGTACAAGAGAGCAAGAATAATCAAAGAAATAACGATGAGCAAAAATGAGAGCATTCGACTTTCGAGAACATACCTAAGGGAACATTCGATTTACGGGGGAGTAAACCAAAACCGAACATTCACATTATGAACGAATGTTTGTTATATTTACTACGCCTGCAATAAAGAGAGGAAATAATTGATAATCAAACAGTTCATTGTAGTAATCATATTTTTAATTGAAGATCTGTCCAATTAGCTCCTAAGACCATCAAAGTAAAAATTAACATTTATTAAAATTTTGAACATTCGGACGAACATCAGTTTCTAATTTTTGTCAACATTTTATAATAAAATACATTTGTTCTATTGATATAGAAAATTATAACATATCCTAAAAACTATGTTCGAAATCATATGGCAATGCTGGTTTGAATCAATTTAAATCATTAGGAGCAAATAGAATCTAATCAATGAGAGACAGACTTGTGCTTTGAAGTCAGAGTTGCCAGGTTAGAGGTTTCCCCACCAACTTAAGGATTTTTGCACTTTTAGAGTCATTTTTAGGAGTACTTTTGTTTGTTTTTGTACCTAAAGGTCAGTATTAAGTTGACATTATAACGCTAAAATAGCCATTTTTCAATTTTCTTTAATAATTAATTTGAAAGAAAATATACTTTTTGTTGCTTTGGATCATTCCCCATCAAGCTATAATAAAATTTGCCAAATAAGTTATACATTATTCTGCTTTTATATTTTTATTTTATTTTTTATATAAGGGGCTGAACTCGAAATCCTTTATATACATTTTATTAATTAATTTGATTTCAAACCTGATTTTTAAATTGATATACATCAAACATCTGCAACGAATACACAAACAGTTACTTCAAGCACGCGCCCCATAATTTAAGTTATAACTTCATAGTGCACTTCTCAAACGAGTAAAATATAAACCTTGCGAATGGTAAGACAGAACAAATAGAAGCCAATAAAGCAAACACCAAAAAATGTCCTGTTGTATTCGAATGTAATCGGAATTCCAATCTATAAATGTATCGATACAAATTTTTTTCTCAAAATTAGGAAAACTATTTTTTACTAGTTACATACCTAAAATATTTTAGGAGGTTTTGAAAAAATCTAAAATAATTTGGTTAGGTTCAAAAATGTCAAGATGTAGAGGGCTATGAGAAGAAATTGATTTTCTTTTTCAATGTCTACTCTGCGCAAATCGAAATCTTGGTTTTATTGCAGGCCGCAATTTTTAAATTTTTAATGGATTCCTACCGAATAACCTATTTCTTTTTATAGAAACTTCTGAAACATTTTTAGGAATTTTAATGTAATTTAGGAAAGCTTCCCAATTTGCGGAAAAGAGCCAGAAAAATACTGGCCGAAAATATCTTCTTTTTAAATTTTCAAGTATTCTTATTCATCATTAATCCAGATATTAAGTTAATCAAAATTAGAATTCTATGGTTTGTAGGTTAGGTTAGGTTAGGTGGCAACCCGATGTATCAGGCTCACATAGACTATTCAGTCCATTGTGATATGTATGTATGTTTTCAGTCTTCGCATTACTGTTTATCTTCAGCTTAAAATCTAAGCTGAGGATTTGGTATAAGATAAAATAAACGATTGGGAACATTTCTATGGAAACTTCACATTCAAATCCCCAATTTTATTTTATTTTATTCGTTTAGTGTTACCACCCCACAAGAGAAAGAGGGTGGAATTTTTGGCCCATCAACATCTACAATTTTAGATGTGACTGTAGGTATAGGCATAGTGGCAGCCCGATATTTCAGGAAAAAAGTGAACCCTATATTTCACTAAAAGCAATTTAACTTTTTTTAGTTCATGGATTTATTATGTGTGGGGAATGTTTAATTTACTCTAATAATTTTTTGCGAACATTAGTTAAATGATATAAAAACCGGGAAAAAAAGTTATACACAATAGAAGCCTAAAGATTTGCTAAATTACTTATAACAAAATAGTTGAGTATTTTTTAAATTTTACTCAATGATGCCAATTTGATGCTTTTAGCACCAAATTTAGTGCTTTTTGATTTCAAAAGCACCAAATTGCCTTTTTGGTGCCTTTTCAAAAAAAGCACCAACTTGGTGCTTTTTGCCATTTTCATTTAGTGATTTTGGTGTTTTTTTTATTTTTTTATTTTGAACAGTATTAAGTTTAATTGGTACAAAAATTAGGATTAGACTTTCAGGAGCTTAAGAAACTCAACTTTATTGCCAAATATAGAATTTGATTGTTATGAAAGTGGTATTGATTATTTTTAATTAATATTGTATTGAGAGTCTAGCGACGAGTGCTGAATTTGGAACTTAATAAAGATGTCATTAAAAACGTTTGTATTAAATTCACAAAAGCACGCACAACTGAAATAAGCAATAGACTCCTTCCATATATTAATATTTTGAAAGTCGAAAGACATTACTGATCAAACTGAATTGGATGAAAGCATTAAAACTGATCAAGGGATATACTTGAATAGCGGTTCATAACTTCATAAAATTACAAATTCAATACACAAACGTTCTATAATACATCTTCGGAAGTTTTTTTTTTTAGTAGAGCATTTAATTTTAGATTTCGGTTGGAAGTGGTATGTTAGAATTTATAATATATTTTTGGAGCGTTTTGGCCTTGGGGAGTTGGCAACACTGATTATACTACAAATGGGCCTATCTTGAACTTCGTATGGCATTAAAGACATTCTTCCAGTTTTGAACTCCAATTTTTTCTACAAACGACAAAATTTTCTTTAATAAGTGAAAAAAGTATGTCCAATTAATGAATGAATTTACCGAAAAATATTTACTTATTTTTGTGATATCGGCGTGATGTCAGCGTTTGTAATACTGTTTAGTTACAATTTTCTAAAAATAATCTAAATTAACCAAAATGTTTCTTCCTGGTGGGTTCATTGTTTTTTTCAGTGGATTGTGAGAAGTGAATGTAAATAAACGACCCTTTTCCAATTGATTGTTCTAATTTTCATCAGATCTGATTATTTCGCTTTGTGATGCAACTAATGCTATGCTTTCTTTCATGAAAGTGTATTTTCGAGAGAAATGTTTTATTAATTAATTACCATATTAATAATAATTTTGATCATTTTTGAACTTGTATCCTTAGATATAAGTAAAACTGGGTGATTTTAATGACATGAACTAAGAATAAGAACAAAGTTTTATACAATTACTAAATTCGAAATTCGTTTATTTTCTAAATTAAATTGTGTTCAAATTCTTTTCCTTCGAAATATGACAATGTTTTAAACTGCTGCAAAAAAAAATATTTAAAATGCAATTAATAAAAATTATCTAAAACAAATATACATTATTTTTATTTACAAGAACATTCCGATTGGGGATTTTTTGGGGATAAACTCTAGAATTTTTTTGGCTTGGCTATCGAAAAAATCTGGCAACCGTGAATACACATGCTGACACAGAGCAGAGAGAGAAATTCATTCGTTTATGTCTTCCATAATGCAACGCTTACTCTCCGCATGGCCCTACCAGATCGTGAAGCGGTAGACGACGAAAGCCCATACTGGGTCTCGTATGAAGTTGTTGGTATAACAAATAACATATGGTGGTTGATTTTGGATTAGGGTACTTTGAGATATACCAACAACAAAGTTTGAGTTTTTGTGGGTAGTTGGTTGTATACATGACAAAGCAAATGTTGATGGCAACATATTGCAGGTCAACATAAAATTCTTTTTTTGTGCGGTATTTTGTTGTTGTTGAAGGCGTCTTCAATCACATATGTATATGCAACTCTGATGATTTCTTTTATGCTATACACTGAAAGAAAATCTAGTATATACATATAATCATTTATTAGAAAACGCTCCTCAACATCTTATTTCGGCGAGTATGTTATGTTTGGCGTGAAAATAAAATTTTTGCGAAAGAAAGATTCAATGTTCCTCGTGGAAAAGTAGTATTATGCTCATGAAACCTTTTTGGGGTGATAATTTTCCTTCCATGAGTGCATATATAATATGAGATATACTTATATAAAACCAGATGTAATTCTATACATGACACGATCTAGCATCAGATCTAACTACTACTACACTAAAAACAGTGAACCCTATATTTTACTAAAGCCGATTTAATTCCATATTAGTTCATAGAATTATAACCGAACGACCTTCCACATTGCAGTGAAACCTCTTAGAGAAGCTTTGAATCACTCAGAAATGTCACCAGCATTACTGAGATGGGATAATCCACGGCTGATAAACTTTTTGGTGTTTGGTCGAAACTGGGTTTGAACCCACGATCCTGTGTATGCAAGGCGGGCATGCTAATAAATTGCACCACGGTGGCTCCCTAGCGTTTGTAATACTGTTTAGTTGAAATTTTCTAAAAATAATCTAAATTTTATAAAATTAACAAAAAATTTTCTTCCTCGTATGTTCAATGTTTTTTTCAGTGTCCAGGGCACTAATTGATTTCCCTTTTAGTTCATAAAAATTATTATCTTTTAGTTAAAATTTCTCCAATATGAGAAATTTCCTTCATTTTAATAATTTCTTGTGTACGCTAATTAAATAAATAATTTCTTGTGTACGCTAAAATAATTTCTTGTGTACACTGATTAAATTAACTGAAAGGGGAATATTATACAAAAACACATCATAAAGAGTTACTAAGATCGTATTTCCCACAAAATAGTTCATAATTTGTAAATTTTATATGTTGCAATTTTGTATTCCAATTTTTTCCTTCAAACTAATAAATTTTCTTTAACAAGTGAAAAAATTAATTAAGTTTAATATTTTTTTTTTAATTTCTTGAAAAATACTTATTTTTATGATATCGGCGTTTGTTATACAGTTTAGCTAGCATTTTTCAAAATAACCTACATTCCCCTTTCTGGTGTGTTCACTTTAGAGTGTACGACATGATTTATATAATTATGATTTGTAGCCAATGAATTATTCCTTTACTTTTGTTTTTTTGGTAAAATGCTTCATTACATTATTCTTATTTTACAATCTCAAAAAATGGAGTACAATTCGGGATTCGGTTATTTTCTCCCTAAACAGTTTACTTTTCTCAGTGTGTAAAAATAATGCAGGTATCAGGCTCACTTAGACTATTCAGTCCATTGTGATACCACATTGGTGAACTTCTCTCTTATCACTGAGTGCTGTGTTAAGATCAATGACAAAGGACCTCTTTTTTATAGCCGAGTCCGAATGGCGTTCCACATTGCATTGAAACCATTTAGAGAAGCTTTGAAACACTCAGAAATGTCACCAGCATTACTGAGGTGGGATAATCCACCGCTGAAAAACTGTTTGGTGTTCGGTCGAAGCAGGAATCGAACTCTCGACCTTGTGTATGCAAGGCGGGCATGCTAACCATTGCTCCACGGTGACTCACAAAGAGCATCTGTTTATCAGTAATATATCTACGTTCTAAATCAAGTATAAGGGCTGTTTTCTTTTAGCACTGGATACCCTAAGCCGTGAAGGACTAAAAGAAAACAGAGTATTCGTTTATCCAGGACATCTCCAAAAATATGCAACACTGCCATCAGCTGTTCAAAAACAATCACAGAAAAGAAGTTAAATCTTGCATTTTTAATGTATGAAATGCTCCAATTAGTAATAAATATTTACTGCTGCGATTATTTATGACACTATACCACTTTGAATTTCATATTTTTCGATAAATTAGTCACAATAAAGTGCTATTGTGAATCGATGAAGCGTCACTTTCTCAAAACACAATCTGGCAACATCGGCGCGACTTGCACTGGTGAGATGTTCTGGATAGAACACCAGTGCAACGATGTTCTGGATAGCCCATACAAATGTTGTATCCAGTGCAAAAAGAAAACAGCCCTATAATTAAATATATGCATAGGTCGATATTTATGAATTTAAATATGGCAACTATATCGTGTTTATAGTTGTTTCCCAACTATAAACACATATATATCTGTTTTCCTTACACTAAAAACTGTACGTCTTTGGGGTATTGATTCGATTCTCTTGCTCTTTTTACAGAATACGTCAACCAAATAGTTTTTGACTTATAAAAATATGTATATCTCTTTCATCCCACGAACGCCTATTCAGACTTCGCTCATTTTGTCTCTGTTGCACTTACGGAATTTTGCAGAATTGAAGAACGAGTATTTATTTTTGGGGACTAGTAAACATGTTGCGGAAACATTTTCTTCATTTGCCAGTTTTTATCTCTTCATGTTTCCCCGTCAAATATGTTTAGTAGATAGTGAAAAGAGTAGGATGCCAGGAAGTGCTTCATCTTTTAAAATTGCACAGAAAGAAATCCGTGATAAACTTATCTTTATGACAAAAAAATATTTAGATTTAGTTTGTCTCAAAAATTGTATTAACTAAATGCAAGTAAAAATTCAATGACGTATAAATAGTTCAATGCAAACTTAAGCAGAAAATTTTTCATACACTTCTCAAAAATACTAGGAGTGGTTAAAATGGTAACGACATGGCGCCTAAGATTTTTTCTTTATTTTTAGTTCAGTTTTTCTTTTCGAGAGGATGTATTTTGAAATAAATAAATAAATCAAATGGTACTTAAAAATCCAAAAGCTCACAAAATTGTCGTTAATTTAACTAATCTTAAAAAAATATGAAATATAATTTAGTTTAATTTTCGCACGTGATATTTCATTTCTCCTAAACATAGTTTATTTTTTTCTCTGTATATTGGCCATACCATACCAATAGAAACAAGTTACATATTCACCCTTATTCCTGAAGTCGCCCTTGCTCTCGCCTTCGCTTTTTGTCGTCTGTCGCGTTTAAGTCGCCTCGTCATTCATTTGTTATTCCTGTAGAAAGGCAACGGCGTTGATCAATCAAATCCCAATAAAAAAACAATTAAAAAAATAATTGATATTTGTTACGTTTCCAATTAAAATATTAATTGATTCAATCAATTTGTTAATCAATTCGGAAATAATTTTCAATTACAAACGTGATTGAAAAATTTTCCGTTTCCAATTACACATGTGATTGATCCAATCACCTGTGTGATTGAATTTGAATAATTTTGAACAATGGAAAGAGCGAAAAGAGAACAAGGGTATTTATTCAACAATATATGATGGGGGATCAGTTTGTGGAAGTAACTCGTACACACAAAAAAAAAATTTTCTGATTCAATCACGAAATTAATTGATGCAATTAATTTTTAATTGAAATGTTTTCAATCACAGAAATGATAGTATCAATTAAAAAAAATTAATTGAAGGTCAATTAAAAAGTTCATTGATCCAATTAAAAAATTAATTGGTACTACTATTTTAGTGATTGATTTTTGTTTCAATTAAAAAAATTTGTTGAATCAATTAAATTTTTAATTGAATATTTTTTAAAACTCAATTACAATTTTAATTGGAAAAATTTTTGTGAAATTTTTTTGTGTGTAATGAACGGTTGGGTTTTTGTTTTTCGCGTAAATTGAAAAACATGATTGGCGACATTCTGTCTACTGCATTCAAAATGTGTGCATAAATATTTTAAACGCAACAACAAATAAATAAATAAATAAAATGTGCAACAACAAATGGCCACGTGGTAAAGGTTTGAAAAAATATACGACAGACGCATTTGAAATTACCTGTGTTTGTGTTTTGTGGTATTGTAAAAATGAAAAACAATCTACGTTTATTGAAGGTAAGAAATTGTGAAATAAGAATACCATTTTCCTTGAAGCCTGTTTACATTAAACGGACTAAAATAATATATTTTTTATTAATTTCTTTTAGTGACCAATTTTATTTCGTGAAATTGACCAATCAATCCCATCAACTCCATCATTTTATCAAAGATATAAGAATATGTTTGCAATCAAAAGTTGATTACCGTATTGATCTTTTAAAATTATACTTTTTTTCACTCCTAGTTTTCTTAAAACCAAGAGCGATATGGGTTTGTTGGAAGATTCACCTTGAAGTTGCGAAGTAGCGTTGGCATTAAATTGCATTTTTGTTTTACCTGCCTTTTTCATATAAACTAATGAGTTGAATTATGTAATGGTAAAAAAGTTCTTTCTTTTGGATTTTAAAATATGAAAAATAGCCGATAATAATAAAAATATGTATTTTCCATATATATTTTTGCAGAATTTGCAAAGTATCATAAATATAATACCAAATATTACATTGCTTTCCCATTATTTCTGTCTTTGATTGGTTAAAATTTTAATAGATTTCAATGTGTGGAAATTTTGGAAAGGAATTGTTACTAAAATTAAATTACCGAGCTCCTTCCCTGTAGGAATGTCTCGAACTCACTCAAAATCAAACTAACTTTTTACTAACTAATTTGAGGCGACTTTAAGCTAACTCATTATTTATGCAGTCTTGAGTCAGTTGAATTTTTCCCAAACTCAGCAATGAGTTGCCTTTTTACTCACTCTAAGCTGATGCATATTTAAGTGAAGTAAAGTCATGGAAACAATTCAAATAAACAAACAAAAAATATGTATTGACTTCTATAACTGTCAATTTGGATTTGGCTTTTTATACCCTCCATCATAGGATGGGGGTATATTAACTTTGTCATTCCGTTTGTAACACATCGAAATATTGCTCTAAGACCCTATAAAGTATATATATTCTGGGTTGTGGTGAAATTCTGAGTCGATCTAAGCATGTCCGTCCGTCCGTCTGTTGAAATCACGCTAACTTCCGAACGAAACAAGCTATCGACTTGAAACTTGGCACAAGTAGTTGTTATCGATGTAGGTCGGATGGTATTGAAAATGGGCCATATCGGTCCACTTTTACGTATAGCCCCCATATAAGGGGACCCTCAGATTTGGCTTGTGGAGCCTCTAACAGAAGCATATTTCATCCGATCCGGCTGAAATTTGGTACATGGTGTTGGTATATGGTCTCTAACAACCGTGCAAAAATTGGTTCACATCGGTCCATAATTATATATAGCCCCCATATAAACCGATCCCCAGATTTGGCTTGCGGAGCCTAAAAGAGAAGCAAATTTCATCCGATCCGGCTGAAGTTTGGTACATGGTGTTGGTATATGGTCTCTAACAACCGTGCAAAAATTGGTTCACATCGGTCCATAATTATATATAGCCCCCATATAAACCGATCCCCAGATTTGGCTTGTGGAGCCTCTAAGAGAAGCATATTTCATTCGATCCGGCTGAAATTTGGTACATGGTGTTGGTATATGGTCTCTAACAATCGTGCAAAAATTGGTCCACATCGGTCCATAATTATATATAGCCCCCATATAAACCGATTCCCAGATTTGGCTTGCGGAGCCTCAAAGAGAAGCAAATTTCATCCGATCCGGCTGAAATTTGGTACATGATGTTGGTATATGGTCTCTAACAACCATGCCAAAATTGGTCCACATCGGTCCATAATTATATATAGACCCCATATAAACCGATCTCCAGATTTGGCTTGCGAAGCCTCAAAGAGAAGCAAATTGCATCCGATCCGGCTGAAATTTGGTACATGGTATTGGTATATGGTCTCTAACAACCGTGCAAAAATTGGTCCACATCGGTCCATAATTTTATATAGCGCCCATATAAACCGATCCCCAGATTTGGGTTGCGGAGCCTCAAAGAGAAGCAAATTTCATCCGATCCGCCTGAAATTTGGTACATGATATTGGTATATGGTCTCTAACAACCATGCAAAAATTGGTCCATATCGGTCCATAATTATATATAGCCCCCATATAAAACGTTCTCCAGATTTGACCTCCGGAGCCTCTTGGCGGAGCAAAATTCATCCGATCCGGTTCAAATTAGGAACGTGGTGTTAGTATATGGTTGCTAACAACCATACCAAAATTGGTCCAATCACACAAAAATTGGTCCATATCGGTTCATAATCATGGTTGCCACTAGAGCCAAAAATAATCTACCAAAATTTTATTTCTATAGAAAATTTTGTCAAAATTTTATTTCTAGAGAAAATTTTGTTAAAATTTTAGTTGGTTCATAATAAAATTTTCATCATTGTCAAAATTTTATTTCTATAGAAAATTTTGTCAAAATTTTATTTCTATAGAAAATTTTGTTCAAATTTTATTCGGTTCATAATCATGGTTGCCACTCGAGCCAAAAATAATCTACCAAGATTTTATTTCTATAGAAAATTTTGTTAAAATTTTATTTCTTTAGAAATTTTTGTCAAAATTTTCTTCCTATAGAAAATTTTGTCAAAATTTTTATTTCTATAGAAAATTTTGTGAAAATTTTATTTCTGTAGAAAATTTTGTCAAAATTTTATGTCTACTTTGTCAAACTGAATTATATACGTATTGGATCGATATTTTTTGATTTAATATATACCACGTATGGACTTACATACAATTTAGAAGATGGTGTTAGGAGGTTTTAAGATACCTTGCCATCGGCAAGCGTTACCGCAACTTAAGTAATTCGATTCTGGATGGCAGTGTTTAGAAGAAGTTTCTACGCAATCCATGATGGAGGGTACATAAGCTTCGGCCTGGCCGAACTTACGGCCGTATATACTTGTTATATTTTTTTTTTTTCAATTTAGCTTTTATTTTCAGAGAACTTTTGTAATTTTTTGTCACGGTTAGCGGTAAGTAGCATAGAAATGCATAATTCAATCGCAATTTAATAATTAAACTTTCCTTATTTCCACTAGAACCCATCATTATCAGTGAGGGAATAAATGGAAACTTCGAATAAAAGTGTTAAATGGCTGTTTGAGAACGAAGATATTGGGAAATACACTTAAGCCTTTTGGACTTCCCTGACGAATGCCACTATTATTGTTTAATTAATTCAAAATAAAATGAATCAAAAATAATAAAACAAAAACAAAATATTTTATTATCCACAAAGAGCTCACCATAAACTAATCATTTATGAGCTAACTCATAGTATGCTCCTATACTATTGAAGACATATCAATTAAAAAAATGATTGAATCCGCGATTTTCGTGATTGAAATAAAAACAAGTATATACGGCCGTAAGTTCGGCCAGGCCGAAGCTTATGTACCCTCCATCATGGATTGTGTAGAAACTTCTTCTAAACACTGCCATCCAGAATCGAATTACTTAAGTTGCGGTAACGCTTGCCGATGGCAAGGTATCTTAAAACCTCCTAACACCATCTTCTAAATTGTATGTAAATCCATACGTGGTATATATTAAATCAAAAAACATCGATCCAATACGTATATAATTCAGTTTTACAAAGTATACATAAAATTTTTACAAAATTTTCTAAAGAAATACAATTTAAAAAAATCTTGGTAGATTATTTTTGGCTCGAGTGGCAACCATGATTATGAACCGAATAAAATTTGAACAAAATTTTCTATAGAAATAAAATTTTGACAAAATTTTCTATAGAAATAAAATTTTGACAATGATGAAAATTTTATTATGAACCGAATAAAATTTCAACAAAATTTTCTCTAGAAATAAAATTTTGGTAGATTATTTTTGGCTCTAGTGGCAACCATGATTATGAACCGATATGGACCAATTTTTGTGTGATTGGACCAATTTTGGTATGGTTGTTAGCGACCATATACTAACACCACGTTCCTAATTTGAACCGGATCGGATGAATTTTGCTCCTCCCAAAGGCTCCGGAGGTCAAATCTGGAGAACGTTTTATATGGAGGCTATATATAATTATGGACCGATATGGACCAATTCTGCCACGGTTGTTAAAGATCCTATACTAACACCATGTTCCAAATTACAACCGGATTGGATGAAATTTGCTTCTCTTGGAGACTTCGCAAGCCAAATCTGGGGATCGGTTTATATGGGGGCTATATATAATTATGAACCGATGTGGATCAATTTTTGCATGGTTGTTAGAGACCATATACCAATATCATGTACCAAATTTCAGGCGGATCGGATGAAATTTACTTCTCTTTGAGGCTCCGCAACCCAAATCTGGGGATCGGTTTATATGGGCGCCATATATAATTATGGACCGATGTGGACCAATTTGTGCATGGTTGTTAGAGACCATATACCAACACCATGTACCAAATTTCAGCCGGATCGGATGAAATATGCTTCTCTTAGAGGCTCCACAAGCCAAATCTGGGGATCGGTTTATATGGGGGCCATAAGCGTAGGAAGGCCTCTGGGGAGGGGGCTTAGACCCCCCCAGAAAAAATTTAGCCCCCCCAGAATTTGAAAACCTATTTACGATTTTACATTTTTATAAAAATTAAACAAGTATATACAACCGCACAAAGTTCCGCTAAAGACTTTCATGCACAATCGAATTACTTGGGTTGTGGTAGCAGTTGCCGATGGCAATGTTTAAAGTCTGATATTTATGAAATAGAGCTGTGATTGAACTTATGGTTTAGTTGAATAACTAACAACCTGTTTCTGTATGTCGAACGAGTTCAATCGATCGACTGAAATGCATAGAAACAGCTGTTTTTTGGTTATAAATTCAGCTGGTTGTTTCCATTTTAGTCGATCCACAGAGCTCATTCGACATACAGAAACAGGCTGTAAAGCTCCTTTATTATATTGTTTAGTCTGGTTTAGTCATCTTAATTAAAAATAGTAATTGGTATTAAAACTATTCTTTCATAAATTAATATCTTAATAATGCTGCAAAAAAGAGTCGCCAAAAAAGAAGTGAAAATGTTCTTATTGGGTCCGGAAGTGGTGCAAAATTGGCGGAGAAGCGATAAATGTAATAGGAACTCGTCATAGAACGAATGTCCACCGTTTCAACAGCCGTTGCAATAAATTTGCATCACTTCTTACGGTGTGATCCGAATTCAGAGTTTTGAATGTGAATTAAAAAATTGTGTGATATTTTCCCAAATAAATAATTTTTATTTATTCATTTTTTATTTGATTTTTGGTCGACCTTTTGTTAGAATTATATAAATATTTATAAAGACATCGAGCTTCAAGAAACATTAATTTATAATAATTTTTATATTTTTTTTAATGCATTCTAACGCTTGTTTGAATATTTTCAAAAATGATCGATTTTTCTATAATGGATTTAGCATTTTTGTGGCAAAATTTGAATAATTTTTACCATTTTATTTATTCTTACCCTTTTTTTAAACTATTTGAAAAAAAGAAAACAAAAATTACGCATTAAAATATGAAAAAAACTGAAGTAAAAAACTTCCTGTGTAGTTAATATAATTAACTTCTTTGTGAGGACATTTTTGGAAGTGCTTTTAAAGTTGCGCCTTTAAAACAAATCCCAATTTTTTTTCTGGCAAAAGTGTGGAACTACTTTTAGTTGCTTTATTATATATTATTTTGATGTCTATTTTTGTATTCTTTTTTATGAAATTAAACAATAATTGAACCTATAAGTTCAGTCTATAAATTTTTAGCTAGGGGGGCTATAGCCCCCCCTAGGAAAATTGTCTTGCTACGCTAATGATGGGGGCTATATATAATTAAGGACCGATATGGACCAATTTTTGCACGGTTGTTAGAGACCCTATATCAACACCATGTACCAAATTTCAGCCGGATCGGATGAAATTTGCTTCTCTTTGAGGCTCCGCAACCCAAATCTGGGGATCGGTTTATATGGGCGCCATATATAATTATCGACCGATGTGGACCAATTTGTGCATGGTTGTTAGAGACCATATACCAACACCATATACCAAATTTCAGCCGGATCGGATGAAATATGCTTCTGTTAGAGGCTCCACAAGCCAAATCTGAGGGTCCCTTTATATGGGGGCTATACGTAAAAGTGAACCGATATGGCCCATTTTCAATACCATCCGACCTACATCGATAACAACTACTTGTGCCAAGTTTCAAGTCGATAGCTTGTTTTGTTCGGAAGTTAGCGTGATTTCAACAGACGGACGGACGGACGGACATGCTTAGATCGACTCAGAATTTCACCACGACCCAGAATATATATACTTTATGGGGTCTTAGAGCAATATTTCGATGTGTTACAAACGGAATGACAAAGTTAATGTACCCCCATCCTATGATGGAGGGTATAAAAATGTTTTTGTGTGTACTACCCACCTTAATGTAGTATACCAAAATTGTATAAATATTTCCAATCATAAATTGATAACCTTTTCAATTAACAAATTCATTGTCTTTATAATCAAACTCGGAAGACTACTAATTCAGTTAAGAATGTAATTGAAACTAGTTACGTTTTTAATTAAAATATTAATTGAGATCTGCAATCAACATCAATTAAATTTTTAATTGAATCAATTAAAAAATTAATTGACATTTGCTAATGAAATCATTTAATTTTTTTATCAAGTATTTTTTTAGCTTTGCCTCCTAATTGTTATAAAATTAAATGGTCAACTTACCGTCTTTTATTCGCGATTGATATGTTTCATCTAATTCTCTCTTTTAAAGGCAGTTCGCTTTGCAGACATTAGCGAGTGTTTCTTTTATAAACTGGCAAACATGTTGCAGTTACATTGTTTATTTGGCTTTCGTATTTTATTGCCTTGTTATTCCCTACGTTCGTTGAGTGTGTTTCCAAAAGCCAAAAAGTAGTGTGTTTTGTTCTATAAATGTATTCGTATCTCAATTGGGCATTGCTGCTGTATGAAATCTTAAAGTAAACAAATGGTCAACAAAACTCCCTAAATTGTTGATGAATAGTCAAATAGACAATAAACTATTAAAAATAGGTGCATAATATTAAAGTGCCAGCCAATGTAAGTACTACGTTCATTAGTATGATTAAAATTTTTCAATGCGGTTGCTGGCGAAAGTTAAACACAAAACATAGCAGACAATAACAAAGTGTTATACACACAGGTAACAGCGCTCGTAGAAATTGTGAGAGATCTCTTTGAGAAAAAAAAGAGAGTTGAGAAATTTAATGAAAATAATTTTTGAAGCGTAACAGAGATAGAAATAGAATTTGAAGGGTTCTGGAGATTCTTGTGGGAACAATAGTTGTTTTTGTTATTATGGTATATTTGAAAAAAGAAACTAGTGTTGCCAAATACACTGACAGTAGTTTAATGATTAACCAACCGTAATAGGTTTTTGTAGGAAAGAAACTGTGAAACCATTTGATATCGGGTTGTTATGAAGTCTTTAAAAAAGAGTATGTCCAGAGATAAATTAATAAAATACGTTTTTAAATTATACGAATATGGATTGGAATATATCGATAGCCACTTCGGTACAATTAATACCTTAAAATTATGGTTCATCCCAGTCTTGTACTACACTGAAGAAAGTTCTAAATTTTTGGTGTGCTCAAAATGAATCCTTTTTTTTTGTAATAAATGGCGTTATTTATCTGTATTTCGCATTGTAAAAGTTCTATTAGATTCCACTAGATTGCGTTAGAATGAAATTCCGTACTTAAAAGTTTTTCAGTCAGTTTTGTGATTGGTTGAATATGAATAAGAATATGTTTGATTATGTCCCATTGTTATGATCGTGTCGCTTAGTAAACGATGGCAAACGTTTTATTCCCACTGCATTACCGAACGAGACAACTTGGCGCCGCAAATCCGAAGAGTATAAAAGCAATCGTTTTGTTTGTTCTCTTGTACATTGAAATGTTTGTTTTTGAATTGATGGGCGTACAAAACGATTCACGAAATTTGAAAGGTTTGTGACTTTGAAGGATATGTACGTCAATCGTTTCGTTTGTTTTCGCACTCTGGTTTTGAATGCGCATCGGATAATGAATAAAAATAAAGTATCAAACCTGTAGATGGCGCTTGATTGAAGGTACGGATGCCAGATTTTGAAGAGGCAAAAATAGCACATTCAGCACATACGAAAAAAAAGAGCACACTTTTTAAAATAAAATAAAAACATTTAATTCCAAATAATTCATTTAAACATAAAAAAGGTTCATAACATATACATAAAATAAACCACTTTCAACTCAAGCTAATTTTCTTACAATACTTTGTAAGTCTTTTTTTGTTTTTACTTACTTTTGATTTATTTATCAGTTTTTATTCAGTAATACTAAGCCTACATGGCCTAAATACATTTATATTACAAAGTTTTTTATAATCTGAATAGAAGTGGATGTAGTAAATTTAAATACAACTATAAATTATATTTTAAAAAAATTAACTAAAAGTATAATCTAATAATTTAATCATGATCGGCTCCCCAGCCATATGTACTGAAAGAAAGATATAAAAACAATAAATCCCATTAGCAATCATGTACCAGCAAGACTACGAATTAGAAAAGTATCTGAAAACTTTAATACAAAACCCATTATTCGAGTGTGAGAAAATGCGCAGTTCAGCAGGTAAGGCATTCCAACATCTGGCCACACGAACAAAAAATGACCTTTCAAAAACAGATTTGTGAATAAGGGGTATAATAATCTGGGTATTCCTACTGGAACGTGAAAAGCTAAACCAATTGAAAAGAGGGACGGGTACACCTTTAACAATCTTGTAGAAAAGAAAAATGCTCTTCCAATCAAGAAATTGCTCAAAATTAACTCCTAAGAAGTCCTTTGTAAACCCCGATATATGTTCCCTCGAGCGCAGGTTTTAGACAAATCGAACAACAGAGTTAAGTAAACGCTTCAATCCACTTTTTTAAAAAAATTTTATTGGACAAAGTTTGTTTACATTTAGAACAGAGCACAAAGTGAAGAAGCAACATCGGCGTGCTCTTCTTCGACTCTGATATATAAAGTAAAACACCATTTAATTAGAAAATAACGGCGTAGGAAAATCTCGTAGTGTGACATTTACTTATGATCAGTTTACTTTTACCATTTATTGAATCGCGTTGGAGTAATATTTGTTGTGATGCATACAAAGAGCACAACAAGAGTACTTAACTAAAAATAGAGCACTTTTGCGTACTCTTTTGGCCTATCTTGTTTTAAGAGCACATTTTGTGAAGAAGAGCACATGTGCTCTTTAAAAGAGCACGTCTGGTATCCCTAGTCAGAGGACAATCGTCAACAATCCACTACAAAATATTGGGTAGTCAAAAAAATAGGATTTTATCTCCAAGTAAATTTTTTACTGTATGTTTATCCAAGGGCCACATATAATATTAAATAAATTCGGAGAAGCTGTTCAAAAATGAGTGAGAATAATGAAGGGATTCACTATATTTTCGAAAAAAAAAGAAATAGAAGAAACAATATACAAAGGCTAGATACAAAAAGAAGTTGTATGTTTTGCGTACAACATGAATTGTCTGTGAAAAAATTATTGGAACGAGTTCACATCTGTGATTATATATTGAAACGAAATGAAATCGAAATATTTCCGACGTTAACGGTAACAGGAGATGAAACGTGGATAAAATACGACAGTGATGAACGAAAAGATCATGGTACACGACAGGCATGACGCCTTGAAGGCTGAGAGTTCGGTGAAATTTGAATCAAATTTGCTGCTCCAGACAGGCCGAACACTTTACTGTCAACAACTGCTGAAAAATGAACAGTCGGAAATGAAATAGATTGCTCTTAATTTTAAATGAGTAGACAAAAATATTTTTGCCGCCAAACATAAAATGGTTGTCGAAATAAAATACATTATGTGCGAGAAAATAATATGGTTACGACCAAAATATTACATGTTCACCGTCCAAAAATAACATTTTGCTCTAGGAGATGATAATATTCCTTATTTACGTGCAAGGAATATTAAGAAGTTTTGATTCATCTATCATACATAACTGACCATCGGAATATGGAATAAAAATATGGAAAAAGGTGGTCAACCGTTTGGTACATATTTAGTTCAATAATGACAAAACTTTTACGACTACCAAATACTAATATTACCTTCCCACTAGGCACAAAATCTCGATCATCTGACAAAAAATTGAGATTTCGTTCATTTGTGGATTTTTTTGTTTACAAACAGAAAAAAGTCAATATTGGACATTTTTTTTAATGTACACTGATTATAAATCCTCTACCATAAGGTAAGTACTATGTTCGCTTTTCGCGTTGAAATTTTCGTGGTTACTTTATTAAAACAGTTCAATATAAAGCAGACAAATTAACTCAATTGATGCGTAGTTTCTTGTTCCTCTAGATTTCGGCAAGACTTTACAGGAATAAGTTTGTTTTCATTTATAATTTTGGTTATTTAAGGAAAAGTAATCGCGAAAATAAAGTGGTTTTCAACTCGAAAACCGAACATAGTACCTACCCATAGCTGATATTTAACCATTGCAAATATGCTGAAATCAATTTTCTGTCATTTTTTTATACAAACGACACAACAAACTTGTAGCGACATCTGGCGAAACGAATTCCATGGCATTCCACCGGTAGCGACGTCTGGCGTCCGCGTAGACAACAACAAATGTGTTTTTTTCTGAAAGATCATTGGATTTCGTTCTGTCGAGAATAAAAGAATGAATAACTGACGTCATCATGCAAATCGCGTGAACGAAAAATGCGATTAACCTTCCCAATTAACCTTCCCAATAGCTCTTTGTCTCTTTCTATACCAAGTATTCACCAACCAAATATTTTTCGATTTTTGTTTTAATTAAGCCAAACATGTTGATTTATTTTACCTCTCAAATTGTTAAGAGTCTCATAAACATGTTGAGGATACATTGTTTATTTGGTCTTTGCTGTCTTCGGTGGATGTCATTCTGTGTTTCAGTTACCTGAGCATAGAGTAGTTTGTCTCGTGCTGTTGCCGTAAATTGGTTGCTATATTAAATACTAGCCGATGTGTAAATTCCCGAGAGTAAACAAAGAGACAACTTAGGTCGTATATTGCTTGATGCATGGCAATATAAACAAATTGCCATAACATAGAATTGCCCGATAATGTAAGTACAACCATAATATAAATTGTATGAAGCGTTGACTTAACATTAACTTGGCGAACGCAAAACACAAAGCATAACAGGAAATTATAAAGTGTTATACACAAACAACTGTTAAGCAACAGGGTGCGCGAACATTCTAAATAAAATGAAGAAGAGATGAAATGAGAGGAAATGTCTGTAAATGAAGAGAGTTGACTAATGCAATCGATTAATAATATAATTGTGGTGGTTGGGATTTTATTTAGCGCAAGAGAGAGAGAGAGAGAGAACGAGCAACCAGAGTTACCCCAATTGATTCGTATGGTTATATAGTTGCTATAGAGTTTGTTATTGTTGGAAAGAGAGAAAGTGAAAAGAGGCAGAAAGGAAAAGTAACTGTTAATAATAAAATTCATTGAAATAATTATATGTTTAATCGTTTTTTTTTTGTAGTCATCGTTGCGAAATGTTAATAGAGACTAGAGTGACTGTAGCTATTGTAAACGTAAGAAATATAAATATCGTCAGAAAAATTGGTTTATATATTGAGATATAATTAGATCTAAGCAGATCTACTAAAGATTTAGATCTGATCAATTGTAAAATTAGCCTATACACACAGAGAGGGTATGATCACCTCAGACATGTTTGAAGTGCATTATGCGCATATACGTTCCCCGGGAACATGTAACAAGTTTTTCGCAACCATTTTATTTTTCTCGAAAATTGTGTATTCAATGTGGTAAACATGTTATGTTTGCGAGAAAATGCTATTGTTGGGAAAAAATGTTCCATGTTCATAGTAAAAAAGTAAAATGCTCTTGAAGCATGGTTGAGTTGATCATTTTGCGTTTCTGGGTGTATTTAACCCCCAGAAAAAGAACAAACTTTTTTTAAAACCGATTTAACATTTAGTTTATGAAAATTAGTTGATTTTTAGTTCAATTTGGCCAAATGTGAGATTTTTTTTTATTTTATTTATTTTTTGCCTAAAAATAAGAACAAATGTTTTATACTAATGAAGTTTTCAATTTGATTAAATATGTAATTAGTTCATATTTTCCTAAAATAGGTGAAGTATGCTGAAACGGTGTTCATAAGTTTCTTAAATGAGTAAATTTTACTTAAATTGTGTCCGTCTAGAAATTCATATATCACTAAAGACATTTTTCTTCCAAAATATGAAATTTTATTAAGCAATAGAAAAAAAAAATATTTTTAATAAATTTTCTTCAAAATGACAACAATTATTAACTTCTTTGTATCATGTTGCAATTACTAAAATATTTTAGTTAAAATTTTCTAATATAAAACTACATTTTCATTCATGGTGGGTTCACTTTTTTCTGGTTGAATGTTTCGATTTCAGCTAGACCTACAAAACAAAAAAAAAATAAAGCCACCATGAAAGAAAATGTAGGTTTATTTTAGAAAATTTTAACTAAAATAGTTTTTTAATTGCAACATGTTACAAATAAGTTAATACTAAAGGGTGATTTGTTAAGAGCTTGATAACTTTTTTTTTTTTAAAACGCATAAAATTTGCAAAATCTCATCGGTTCTTTATTTGAAACGTTAGATTGGTCCATGACATTTACTTTTTGAAGATAATTTCATTTAAATGTTGACCGCGGCTGCGTCTTAGGTGGTCCATTCGGAAAGTCCAATTTTGGGCAACTTTTTCGAGCATTTCGGCCGGAATAGCCCGAATTTCTTCGGAAATGTTGTCTTCCAAAGCTGGAATAGTTGCTGGCTTATTTCTGTAGACTTTAGACTTGACGTAGCCCCACAAAAAATAGTCTAAAGGCGTCAAATCGCATGATCTTGGTGGCCAACTTACCGGTCCATTTCTTGAGATGAATTGTTCTCCGAAGTTTTCCCTCAAAATGGCCATAGAATCGCGAGCTGTGTGGCATGTAGCGCCATCTTGTTGAAACCACATGTCAACCAAGTTCAGTTTCTTCCATTTTTGGCAACAAAAAGTTTGTTAGCATCGAACGATAGCGATCGCCATTCACCGTAAACGTTGCGTCCAACAGCATCTTTGAAAAAATACGGTCCAATGATTCCACCAGCGTACAAACCACACCAAACAGTGCATTTTTCGGGATGCATGGGCAGTTCTTGAACGGCTTCTGGTTGCTCTTCACTCCAAATGCGGCAATTTTGCTTATTTACGTAGCCATTCAACCAGAAATGAGCCTCATCGCTGAACAAAATTTGTCGATAAAAAAGCGCGAAACACATTTCGAACCGAACACTGATTTTGGTAATAAAATTCAATGATTTGCAAGCGTTGCTCGTTAGTAAGTCTATTCATGATGAAATGTCAAAGCATACTGAGCATCTTTCTCTTTGACACCATGTCTGAAATCCCACGTGATCTGTCAAATACTAATGCATGAAAATCCTAACCTCAAAAGAATCACCCTTTATTTGTCACATTGAGGAAATTTTATTATAGATAATTTTTTTGTGTTGTTCACACAAAAAAAAAATATTTATTCATATGTATTCAATCACGAAATTGATTGATCCAATTAATTTTTAATTGAAATGTCTTCAATCACAGAAATGATAGTATCAACTAAAAAATTAATTGAAAGTGAATTAATAAATTTATTTGTGCAATTAAAAAAATTAGTTGATACTATTAATTTCTGTGATTAATTTTTGTTTCAATTAAAAAACTTGTTGAAATAATTAAATTTTTAATTCAATACTTTTTAAAACTCAATTAAGACTTTAATTGGAAAACTTTTCGTGACATTTTTTTCTGTGTTTAAGAAAATGTCATATATTACAAAAATTTGATTCAAAATACCCCACTTATTAATTTATTCCTTCTATGTTGTAATTTTTATTGTAAGTTTTGATCCCAATTCCTGTTTATATTGTGGATGCGATCTGGAACTTAGTACACGCAAAGAAAAAAAAAACGTTTGGAAAACGTGTACCGAAAACGTTTTTCTTTTGTTAGAGTTTTTTGAATTGCTTCGAAAATTTTAAACTTTTATCACCAAAAAAATTCGTTTGTTACAAAATTTTTATTTTTTCAATAAAAAAAGTTATTTTTGAAATAACAACACAGTCCATTTCGTTTATATTAAACACTGTTCTTTTCTGACTTTAGGTCTTTAATAAGACACATTTTACAGTTCAAAATTTAATATAGTACAATGTAATGTTGAACATTTTTTCGGAATCTTCCGAATATATCTGGAATATATGTAAAAAAAAAACAAAAGCAAAAAAAAACTTTGGCCGAAGCAGGGATCGAACCCACGACCCTTGGCATGAGAGTCGGACGTAGCTACCACTGCTCCACGGTGCCAAACTAAATGTTTGTTTCTGTTAAATAAACTTTGTTTATTCGGTTCGTGGGCGCCGCAAGCTATGCTATATAAATATAACTTATATGGATATTTATCTATTGATGACCATAACAGGTACATAGCTCAGTGGTTAGTGTGTTGGCTTACAATGTGCATGGTCCGCGGTTCGATTCTCCGTCCAGCGGAGAGGTAAAAAAATTTTAAAAATTTATTATATCGTATAATTTCTTCTACATTGTTGGTATTACAGGAAAAGGTGTTAAGAACTAAAAATCCTCGTGGATGTGAGAAAGATGTGAGGGACAATGCAATTAGCAAGAAAATGATGTTTTTTTTTGAGCTAGTCTTTATGAAATTGTTTTTACATCCTGGAAAAGAATAAACGTTTATCACAAAAAGTATATACTTTTCTTCCAAATACACTTCCTTACAGCGAAAAGCAAATGAGAAACGAACTTTGTTTGTCTAAAATTTCATTTGGGAGGAAAGAATTATTTTTTTTGCGTGTACCTTGCCTTTTCATACCACAGAGTCTTCAAACGTACATGCTAAGAAAATGTTTTGTTGTAGGTAAAGATTTTGAAAATTTGAGTCCCTTCGCTAAAGTTACATGGCTTTAAACTAAGGCAAAATTTCCATAAAGTAAAGAAACACATTTTTGATTTAAAGAAATCGTCCTTAAATTAACTGAAACGTTGAATCTTTTGATTTAAGAAAAAACGTTTCAAATATAGACTAAGACTTATTTTTAGGATTTAGCATCATTGGCTTAATTTTTTTTTTTTGAATTAAGAAAATATTTTTTAGAAGTATCCGTCATAATTTGGATTTTTAAACTGGCATTCGTTTGTAAGTGACTAGCGAGCCACCGTGGTGCAATGGTTAGCATGCCCGCCTTGCATACACAAGGTCGTGGGTTCGATTCCTGCTTCGACCGAACACCAAAAAGTTTTTCAACGGTGGGTTATGTCATTGAGCTTCCATATTAAGCTCATTGTCATTGAGCTTCCATGCTTCCATGTTAAGCTCAATGACAAGGGTCCTCCTTTTCATAGCCGAGTCCGAACGGCGTTCCACATTGCAGTGAAACCACTTAGAGAAGTTTTGAGACCCTCAGAAATGTCACCAGCATTACTGAGGTGGGATAATCCCAGGGCTGTGGAGCCGGAGTCTTGGAATCGGAGTCTGAAGATTTTGCTGGAGTCGGAGTCGTAAATATTTTGCTCGACTCCGACTCCGGCTAAACCAAATTTTTTAAAACACTTCACATTTTTGTAACTAAGCAAGTTTTTACGCAAATTAGTATCCATTGTGTTATTCATTCGATCAATGTACAGCATGATTGTAAATGAAAATCAACTTCCAATTACGGCTATCTTTTGATGTTTCCTAGAATGTTAGACTATCAGATGGGGTGGATCGATCCATTTTAATACCCGAAATTATTTTTTTTTTTAATTTTATTTTAAGGCCATATACATATGTGGAATATTGACAGAAAATTTTTTCAAAGTTGTCTTTTATAGAAAATTTTGTCAAAATATTATTTCTATAAAAAGTTTTGTCAAAATTTTATTTCTATAGCAAATTTTGTCAAAATTTTATTTCTATAAAAAATTTATTCAAAATTTTATTACTATAGAAATATTTTTTTCTATAGAAAATTTTGTCAAAATTTTATTTCTATAGAAAATTGAGTCAAAATTTTGTTTCGATAGAATATTTTGACAAATTTTATTTCTATAGAAAATTTTGCAAAATTTTGTTTCCTACACATTTTTTTTTAAATTCTATCTCTATTGATAACTTTTTCAAACTTTTTTTTCTATAAAAATTTTTGCCAAATTTTATTTCTATAAAAATTTTATTCAAAATGTTATTTCTATATATTTGGTCAAAATTTGATTTCTATAGAAAATTTAGTCAAAATTTTGTTTCTGTAGAAAATTTTGCAAAATTTTATTTACTAGACAAAAATTTTTCCAAAATTGTATGCTCACTGATGCTCACTGCTAAGTCGAAAACTTGTAGAAATGACTCGAATTTTCAAATTTTTCAATAAATGAATCATAAATGCATTTTTGCGAAATTGTCTAAACAATTATAAATATTTCCCAAATATTGCCCGAGATTTTGTAGAAGTCTGATTTGAGATTTTATCAAAATGTAGATCTAAATACAAAGTTGTGCAGAGTATATTATAGTCGGCCCGCCCGACTTTAGACTTTCCTTGCATTTTTATTTTTTGTTAAAATTGTGTTACGTCCCATAACGTTAGATTTAAATCTAAAGTACATAGATTTTGTAGAAGTATATACAATTTTGTCTAAATCGATTCAGATTCAAATTCATGCATATGGGAATATAAACCTCGCAACAAATTTGAAGGATTTGAGATAGTATCAATAATTTTGGTCCACAAATACATATACTGTTGGTATCTTCTCATATTATGATGGGTATTTATATCATTATCTTATTTATTAAAAATTGCCCTAAATTTGAAATAAAGAGTTCAATTGGCATCTAATGTGAAACTAAGACCTTTTTTTCTCACATAAATAAATACGATACTTTATATCGATCCACTTACGGTACCCCCACAATAGAACTACAAATTCGTGGTATTAAAATGAGATTTATTTATATTACCCGGAGTCGACTCCGGAGTCGGAGTCGAGCTGATGAAAAATGCTGGAGTCGGAGTCGGAGTCGAGCAAAATTGGCTCGACTCCACAGCCCTGGATAATCCAACGCTGAAAAACTTTTTCGAAGCAGGAATCGAACCCACGACCTTGTGTATGCAAGGCGGGCATGCTAACCATTGCACCACGGTGGCTCGCTAGTCACTTACAAACGAATGCCAGTTTAAAAATCCAAATTATGACGGATACTTCGAAGTAAAAAATATTTTCTTTGATCCAAGTAAACTTTTTTTGAGTTAACGATCTGTCAACAATGAATGTTAATTTGGTTTATATACATTATCGGAAACATTTCTTCGAGTAAAAATTTGTAAAAAAATAGTCGTATGTCTCTGAACTAAGGCAAGTTTTCCATAAAGTAAAGAAACACATGTTTAATTTAAAGAAATCGAACTTAAATTAATTGGAATGTTAAATCTTCAATTTTAATACAGAAACGATTCAAATATAGGCTAAGACTTATTTTGAGGAATTAAGAAAACATTTTTTACTTTGAAGTATTGGTTATAATTTGGATTTTTTAACTGGCATTTGTTTGTATGTGAATAGCTTTATTAATATACCACGAAAAGAGAAAAATACTTGATAAATGGGAGTTGTATCCTAATTTTAATTTTATTGATACTATATTTAAAGCAGGATAGGTCGCTAAAAATGTCTTTAAAGAAGCCGCATCTTTGGCTCGGAATAAAATCCCTTAGGGAAGGTCAAATATAGGCCGCTGGTTTTTTAGATCTACAGAATTAAGGTTTGAAATCATATGGATGGCATTATTTAATCAGATTTTCTTGCGCGCGACATTAATGTATTACACCTTTTTTTGTTTCTATTTTTAGATGGACTGTATTGTTTTGGATGATGATAATGGGAGCGCTGTCGAACCAATGGATATTGAAAAAGATCCTCTGGAGACAAATGAAAATGAAATTAGAAAGAAGCCCACAAACACATTTGAAAAACGTTTAATAAAAGAAGTTCGCAAACATCGTGTACTTTACGATCATACCCATAAGAATTTTTCGGACATTAACAAAAAGCAAATTGTTTGGCAAGAAATTGCCAATAAGTTAAAGTCGGATGGTGAGTAGGTTTCAATGACGTACTAACGCAAAAGTTATTTCGATTCTAGATTTTATTTAAACTTTTTCAATTTTAGCTGACACTTGTAAAAATATATGGATTGAATTGCGTTACAAATACCAGTGCTATGTTCGCCGTTTACGCAAACACTATATCACCAATGCCGAAAAGTCGAAAAGACGACCCTCCATGAGTCTGGAATCAGAACTAATCTATCTATTTAGATTTATCGATAGTCGGAAATGTTGTTCTATACCCTTCGATATCCGTGAGCCCGAGAAGGAAATCGAATCATCTGCAGAGGCCACCGCAACACCAGCTGCCAATCAATCTATGAATGCGGATGACGATTTGATTATAGTTGAACAACCGGTTGAATTAATAGTTATTGATGAGGATGACGATTCCAAACATCCTGATAAAGAATTTAAAGTTACTAATGAAATGCGTGTATTAATAGCCCAAATTAAAAAATATCCTGAACTTTATGATAGCTCCAGAAAAGATTTTAACGACTATTCCCGTAAAAGTTATCTATGGAATGCTATAGCCATAGCGATTGGAGACAAAGGTTAGTAACAACTTCCTAAATAGGATTTCATATGAATGAATTTATTCCATTTTCCCGTTTCTGTCTCTTAATAACAGCTACCAAGTTAATGAAATGTTGGATATTAATAATAACCCGTTATGAATGGGAAATTTCGAGAAATCAGAAAACTACTGATGTGGCCAAATTTCAAACGGAATTACAAAAAGAATTGGAATTCTTTGAGCCCTACATTCTGGCCAAGTACATTAAGATTCTATTAAAAGTGTGATATACATTAACATTGCATTTTTATTACAGTCCTGACACAGTCTACAAACATTCATTTTATTTGAAGAAAACTTGGTGTGAACCCATTGATTATTTCAAAGAAATCTACAATTTGATAGTTCGCATGAAGAAACTTCCCGATGTTGTCTTTGTCACCGATTATTTGTTAAATAATGCAGAGAAAACTAAACAATATTTTACTTTGTGGGGTGATATTTCCAAAATGAAAGGTATGTGCTATAATGAATAATGAGAATTAAGTCAATAGGAGTAGCCAATATTGACTGTTTTCCTTTACCCTCAGGCAATGCACCCGGAGAATGTGAAGCAACTTGGTTGGTAATGCGTTATTTCTATTGGGAACTCATGAATATGCGCAAACAAAACTACCAATTAACAGACAAATGGTATTTCGAAACCATTATAACCGAACTTTATGAGCTATCAAAACATTCACCAGCTGCTAGATTGGCTACGGCGCAAAAGCAAACGATCGATATTCAAAACAAAGAAAATGGATCGGGAAAATCAAAATTCAATTATTTGAATAAGACTAATGGTAATAGCACAGCTCCTGCACAAAATTTAATCAGCACAACAACAACGACAACAAATTCACCGGCAAATCAAAAACAACAACAACAACAATCACAATTAAGGGCTACTCCAGGGCCTCTACCCAAAATAACTTCGGCAGTAAGTTTGGCACCACAGGGTCAGCCACCAACTGGTGGTAGTGGTTCCTTACAAATTAGACAAGTACCATGTCCAAATGTTGTAATTTCCCCACCCCAACCGCCAGCAGTATTAAACCAGAGCTTAATAACCCCCTCAGCATCACAAACAGCAACACCACAAACCATACAATTGCCCTTTGCCTTGCCCACTCAAACTCAATTATCGGCAGTCACAAGACCTGGTATTGGTACTGTGGCCCATAATACACAGCCGCTGAGTACACCGACCACCATGGCCACAATAAACAGAGTTGGCAATGCTACCAAAGTAGATTTGTCACCAATGGTCTGCATAAATACGGCAATATTATCGTCAAGTGGTGCAATAAATACCACCACATCATTGTCAACTGCATCAACTCCTCCCCAAACTAACACCGTACCAATAGTTGAAAAGCAAATAGCATCGACCACCATCACTTCTCATTCGATTGACCAAAAGGTGCCAGTGGCAACACCAGCTCTACCCAAAATAAGCGGAGCAGTTTCTCTCCTAAATCCCAATGAAATATTGATAGAGCTAATAGCCTCACAAAATGGTAATCATCTTGTAGTCCATGGTCCACCATTGAGTGAGAAATATCAGTTGTCCATGGAAACAGTTGCGAAATTTATACGCGAAGTTATGGCAATACCATTACTGCATAATAAATCTCATAATCAACCGAATCTTATTAATAGCTATTGGGATCATATCTCGAATAAATTCAAATTGCCTGGTAAGTGAATGGGCGGTGTGCCTGTAGCTCTCTTCAAGTATTTCGTATAAATTTTTTGATTTTTGTTTTTGATAACAGCTCACATATGTAAAGCCTGCTGGAATTTCTTAGTGGAGAATTTCAATCATTTCCCACAAATCGCACCACTTAAGGAGTTAATGAAACCTTTCGTTACATCACTGAATGTTTGGACAATATCGTATAACCTGTTTAATGGATTCGATAAAAATGCTGGTAAGTTGTTTCAACTTAATGTCATTGCAAAGACTTATAAAGAGAGTCATTAGCTGTTGAGATTCAGAGTTCGTTCTTTGAAAATTTTGGGATTCAAACTTTCTTGGATTCGATTCCAGACACAAAGAAGCATCAACACAGATACTGCTGGGATGGAGACATTCCTTAATTCAGGTTTGAAAGATTTCTCCATTGCATAGCACCGTTTTGATTCGCCTATAAGAACAACGCCAATTATATTTAAATAAAGTCGGGAGGTACTCATTAATTGCAAAGTTGTTTCCACTGTTCCGACGCTGTACACATGTCGCCGATTGTGGCCAATTCTTCAACGATTTGGTCGATCAGTCACCGTGGTGATTAGCATACCCGACTTGCATACAAAGGGGCATGAGTTCAATCCCAGTTTCTACCGAACGCCAAGAAGTTTTTCAGTGAGGTTTATACCCGCACAAAAACGTGGTATAAACTGTAGCAAGACTGTTAGCAAGTCTATTATAAATATTTCAGGGGAAATCTAACGATGGCGAATGTCCGATGGGAAAACTGCAAGGGTTGCGAATACCCCAAGTGCTCGTAAACATGGCACTATCTAAAGTTCTTCTTGTTATTCCATAATCAAAAATTGCTAATTGTTATTTAGTACTAAAGGTCCAATGTATGGTACACATCAATTGCATACAGTAATTCTATTATCAGATAGTCCGGAGAGAATTTTATAATTTCGGATCAGCACTAAATTTCAGCAAACTACTGTAAGATGACTAATTAAGTACTTGCTGTGGAGTAGAGTTAATTTTGCTCGACTCCGGCTCCGACTCCGACTCCAGCATTTCTTATAAGCCTCGACTCAGACTCCGGAGTCGACTCCAGGTGGTGTACCTAAATCTTATTTTAACAGTATTCCAATTGTATGTTTAAGGCTTCAAAAAAAGACCGATATTAGTATCGGTTTTGTTTCGCCGGAGTCGGAGTCGAGTAAACTTTCTACGACTCCGGCTCCGACTCCAGCAAAATCTTCAGACTCCGACTCCGACTCCACAGCCCTGCTTGCAACTGAACAAAACTGAGGAAAATGCTGCATCAGAGTTATATGTCATTTTCTACTTTAAGGTAAGTGTGTGATTAAAATGAAAACACGGAGAGTTTAGTTTTGCTTCTTTTCACTTTAATGCTCAAACAGGTTCTGAGTTACAAACAAAAGATAATAGCGAAACTAAGATAATGTGCAAAGTAAAAAAGAAGTACCGTAAGCGGTAAATTATTGATGCAGAGTTCAAATTACATTTCACGTTATGGTTATCGAATACATTTGGGTTTTTTAATACACTGATAAAAATTTCAAATTGAGTTAAGTTTATTGCAGCAGCTCTGACCAGACATCCTGCCCCCATTGAAAGCCATCTTTCAATACTCTTCGGTTGTGGGTAGAGGTGCTATCTTGTGGATTGATCTTCGAAAAATACCCTTTGTGGTTTTAAGGTCGACAACTCTGACTTTTCCATCACGGCCAGGAATTGATTTAACTATGCGAGCGAGAAGCCAATGTTGTGGGGGAATGTTGTCCTCATGAACGATAACAAGTCTTCCTTCTTCGATGCTGTCATAAGTCTTGTACCATTTAGACTTTTGTTGTAAAGTCAAAACATAATCACGAAGCCATTGCTGCCAAAATTGTTGCTTTAGATAAGTGACCATTTGCCATCTTTTCAGATAATTTACATTTGGGCAAGCTCCGATATTTTCGTCTGGTAACGCCAACAACGACGACCCAATTAAAAGATGTGCTGGTGAAATCGCTTCCCCATCATTGGGATCATCAGAACGGGGTGCCAGTGGTCGAGAATTTAAGATGGCTTCGACCTCAATTAAGACGGTTTGCAGCTCTTCATACGTAAGTCCGGCTTGTGACATGTTTTTGACCAATAGCGTTTTTGTGGACTTAACAGCGGATTCCCACAATCCGCCAAAGTGTGGGGATCGAGGAGGTATGAAGGAAAATTGGAATCCAGTGAGAGCGCTGAAGTTCTCGATTGACTTTATGTTGTCGTCATCAAAATAACGCTGCTTAAACTCCTTCAATTTAGCATTTGCGCCCACGAAGTTTGTTGCGTTGTCACAATATAAGCGAAGTGGTATGCCGCGTCTACCTATAAATCTTTTAAGACAAAGAATGAAGGTATTAGTCGATAAGTCGGAGACAAGTTCAATATGAACTGCCTTTGAAGAAAAGCATACAAATATGGCGACGTATGTTTTATAAGGGGGTTTTCCTCTTATACGATAAGACGTGTAGAAAGGGCCACAAAAATCCACACCAGAGACAAGAAAAGGGCGATGAGCCATAAAGCGATCGGAGGGAAGGTTACCCATAACTTGCTGCAACAGTCGAGGTTTGAACTTAAAGCAATGTACGCAACGACGAACTACTTTTCGAACTAAATCTCTACCATTAACAACCCATACATGTTGACGAAGTATCCCCAAAAGTGCCTTAGGGCCAGCATGTAAATGTTTTCTATGAAGATATTCAGCGTAAAGATTTGTGAAACGATGATTGTTTGGAAGAAGTGCCGGAAACTTGGTGTCATATGGTAATGCTGCATTTGCTAACCGACCGCCAACTCTGATAACTGGTATGGTTGTTTTCCAATTTTGCATTTCCTGTATAAAAGGTGACAGCTTTTGCAAATGCGGCTGAACATCCTTTCCCGCTCTAATCGAATTAATTTCGTCTATGTAGGATGTTCTCTGAATGTCATGTACAATCCTCCAAAAAGCTTGTTGTAATTCATTGGCAGATATAGTTGGCTGTCTATATGATGGATAGAAAGTACGAAAAATATAGGCAACGATTCGAAGAATTCTGATATACGAAGATTGTTGGCATATAAGTTTTTGAATTTCAGATTCGATGACGATTGTAGTTTTTAACGAAATTTTTCTCAACTCTTCATGAGGAAGTTCAACTGAAATATCTTTTATTGAGGGCCATTCACTCTCTTGTTTTTGCAAAAAATCAGGGCCAGTGAACCACACTGTTGAATTTAATTCATTAGCGAGACATCCACGAGATATAATATCTGCGGCATTTTGTTTTGACGGAACATGGTTCCAGGGAATTTTATTAGTTATGTTTTGAATCTCCGAAATGCGATTTGCGACAAAGCAGACGTATGACGAAGAATGATTCATAAGCCAATTTAAAACAATTTTAGAATCGGTCCAGAAATATATTCGATAAGTATAGTAGTCAAACTTATGTTTTATTTTATCCCAAGTTCTACTCAGCAATAATGCAGCCATCAACTCAAGTCGCGGAAGTGACTGTTGTTTAACCGGTGCTACTTTCGATTTGGCAATAAGAAGTTGAGTTTTAAAAGTGTTATTTTCTTGCACTCTAACATACAAACAGCATCCATAAGCTAACTGGGATGCATCAGCGAATCCATGTATATCAAACGAAGAATGTGTTGTGATGTGTAAGTATCGAGGTATTTCTATTTGGTTTATATGTGGCAGACTATTTTGTATTTGAAACCATCGCTCCATCAGCGTTTCAGTCAGAGGTGAATCCCAATCCATTTGTTTTTTCCACATTTCTTGAATTAGTATTTTACACGATACTATAATGGGACCTAATAAACCAAAGACATCGAAAATTTTTGATATTGCAGAAAGCACTGACCGCTTTGTTGGACATTGGATTGGTGGAATTTCAAATCTAAAACAAAATACATCTGTTCTTGGTTTCCAAGACATTCCAAGAGCCTTAGCAATGTGATTATCGTTTATTTTTAATTGTATTTCCTCGCTACCATGAGTGAGTACCGGACAATTAGAATTCCACTTCGATAGTTTCAAACCAGCCTTTTCTAAAATTTGTATAGTCTCAGCTTTCTTTTTCGATAAGCTAAAAATATCATCTGCCCCCGTGAGGATATCATCCACGTATAGATAATTTTTTAATACATTCGCTCCAATAGGAAACTCATCCTTATAGGCGTCAGCGATGAAATGTAAGCTTCTCACGGCGAGAAAAGGTGCAGCCGATGTGCCGTAAGTAACGGTGTTAAGCTGGTAAAGGTTTAGAGGCTCATGAGAATTCTTCCTCCACAAAATTAATTGAAAATTTCTATCTCTTTCATCAACCAAGAACTGGCGATACATTTTGCAAATGTCGGCTGACAATGCATACTTGTACATGCGAAATACTAAAAGTGTTATTACGAGATCTTGTTGTATAGTTGGCCCCACTTGTAGTGTTTCATTGAGCGATACGTTCGAAGATGTTCGTGCTGAGGCATCAAACACGACTCTAAGTTTCGTCGAAATACTTTGTGGACGCAATACGGGATGATGTGGGATGACATAATGTGGGTTCTCTAAAGTGGAATTATGTACAAGAGACATATGTCCTAATTCTAAATACTCGTTCATAAAATCAACATATTGGGTCTTTAATAGTGGATCTTTGGATAGACGTTTCTCTAAATATTGAAATCGCCGATATGCCATGTCAAACGAAGAACCAAGTTTCTCTACATTTTGCTTAAATGGTAATCGTACCTTTACTCTACCACTTTCATCGAAGATAGAATTTTCAACAAAAAATTCCTCACACAATTTTTCTTCATCCGTTAGTAGTATAGCATTTTGTTTGAATTCTTCCACTTCCCAAAAGGCTTTAAGCAAGGTGTCCAGACTATCATACATAGTTGTTATGTTGCATGTTCTTGTTCGAATGGGATTTTGTAAATCGATTTTGCCACCAACCACCCAACCTAATGCCGTGTTAACTAAGTATGGAAGTCCATCGCCAAGATATATTTTACCATCTAGAAGCAGATCGAAGAAAACATCTGCACTTATTAACAAATCGATGCGTTGTGGTAAGTAAAATTGTGGGTCAGCTAATTCAATTTCTTGTGGTATGTTCCAATGCTTTATGTTCATGTGCTCAGATGGTTGCAACGATGAGATAGATTTAGTAACGAAAAAATCCGACGTCCATTCGAAGTTCGATGTGCGTGATTTGATTGTGGTTGACACAAAGTGTTTCAACTGAGTTCGAATATCCGAAACCCCAGATATTTCTTGATTTGTTTTGGTTCGAGAGAGACGAAGACGATTTACTGATTCTTCAGTTATCAGATTTATTTCTGAACAAGAGTCCAAGAGAGCTCGTGCTGGCTGATATATGCCAAATTTATCTTTAATAAGTACTATTGCAGTTGGTAGTATATTTCGACGAAAGGCTCGGGTTATGAGCGAAGAGTGTGTTGTGAAATGAACCGATGAAGATGAGTGTGTCTTGGAAGATGAGGGTTGTTGGCCTGACTTTACTTCTTGTGCCAAAACTGGTGCTTGAAAAGGAGAGGAGTTCGCCGAAAGATGTCGCTGTGTAATTATATTCGAAGTCGTTTTGTTTTCAGAATTTGGTTGCGAAAATGGATTATGCAAAGTGGAATGGTGAGAGAAATTGCAACTTTTACAACGTGATTTTGATTGACATTTAGCGACTATGTGTCCCTTACGAAGGCAGTTTATACACAGGGCTGAGCTTTTAGCAAAGTCAAATCGACGGGATACTGGCAAAGCTAAGAATGATGGGCAACTTCCGACAAAATGATCTTTAGCTTGACAATATTCGCAGGGAGCACTTGACACCACTAAAGAAGTGCCAGAGCGACGGTCTCTTTGCTTTCCTTTTGCCTCGCGATCAATATTTGTCTGGACGTTGGAGTTACAACTTTCTAAAAATTGGCATCTTCGACTCAAAATTGAATAACAATCGTCCCAAGAAGGTAATTTTGAGAAATCTTGCTTTTCGTTGTAAACTGTTTTTGATTCCGTATCAATCTTCGATAGTACTATATGTATTAACATGGCATTTACGATATCCGATTCCTGGCCTAGTGTCAATAACGATCCACGAATTGCAGCAACAGTATCTACGATAGATCTCAGACCTACAGCGTTAGGTTTGGACATGGGTACGATAGTAAACAAATTATTGATTGTTTCTATGAATATCAGAGGCTTGTTGTCGTACCTTGCTTTTAAACGTTCTAGTGCTCTACTATAATTTTCTTCGACCACTTGGAATGGTTCAACAACAGCAAGTGCTTGACCCGATAAACAATTAAGCAAATAATTAAACTTGTCAATAATTGGAATGCTCCCATCATCATTTACGAGTGTATTGAATGTGTTAATAAACCGATAGTATTCTGAATATTTTCCGTCGAATTTAGGTAACTTTAATTGTGGCAGTCGATTGTGGTGAGAAATGCCCTGAGAAGTTGTATTCAAAAAACTAGATTCGAATTCACTTGAACGACGTATAGGGTTTAGCTTTTTCAAAATTGTAGTTTTGGCACCAATATATAATTCCTCAATGTCCCCTCTGCCATTGTCGCTTGTATTAAGCTTTTCAATCTGTGTTTGTATATGACTTATTTGTCTAAAATACGATTCTAGTATTTGTAAACGACATTCCAATATTGTAGGATCAATAGTAGCTCCATCTTTTTCAATTTTTGATTTTAGATTCGAAATATTACGTTTCATGGATGTTCGTTGTGCCTTTAATGCACTCGCATCGGAACCACTGGCTCCGCTCTCATCAATTTGCAATTCCTCATTAGTCATCTTGTTAATAAAGTAAACAAGTGTTTTTTAAACTGTTGTATTTTGTGGACGAAATAATTGAACAGTACATACGACTTCCAAACTGTATTGAGTTGTCTACGGCTCTCAGTACGCAGCTATGCAATAAACAGCTTTAAAACAACAACAATTATAGAAGGGAATTCTCTACACAATTCTAAAAGTTGGTTGATTTGAAAATGTATGGTGTTCGATGTTAGAACTCTATACGGCGAAGATCGAAGAATAGAAAGCTCAAATATTTGCTTTTGTGGGGCAAGTTGGCGAGGCGAAAAATGAGGCAAAGCAATTGCTGTCAAAAATGGACGAATCGAAAATGGAACGATGTATTATGTGAAAACGACAATGGACGATGAATCGGGTGTAGATTGACAAATGCCGATGATTAAGTGATGAAGACGATAATTAAATTAAATTATGGATGGATGTACTTACGATGATCTATTGCCAAAATGAATGCAAGAAACGAACGATAATATTTATGTCTGTTGGTTTGTGTGCTATTGCAATACTCCAGGGTAAACTTCAGTGATGACTTAAGATGAGTTCTAATAAAAGCAGCGACGACAGCAGCACTGTTATAATCCAATAAAGCGGAGAGGTCGGTTAGCAATGCAAGCAAGTACCAAAAGCAGCGATAATGAAGGAATCTCCAATAGGCACTAATGGTTCAATCGATAACGAAAAGCAGCAGTTAGCAGCAACAGCGATAGAATTTTTTCGGTTGAAGTTGTAAATTTTTGAGTAAATAAAATTCTTTTTGTTTTATTACACTCAGAGATTTATCTCCAAATAAGTTGATATGGACTTGACTGCAAAAGTCCTGTCACGGTCGCCAATTTAATGTGTGATTAAAATGAAAACACGGAGAGTTTAGTTTTGCTTCTTTTCACTTTAATGCTCAAACAGGTTCTGAGTTACAAACAAAAGATAATAGCGAAACTAAGATAATGTGCAAAGTAAAAAAGAAGTACCGTAAGCGGTAAATTATTGATGCAGAGTTCAAATTACATTTCACGTTATGGTTATCGAATACATTTGGGTTTTTTAATACACTGATAAAAATTTCAAATTGAGTTAAGTTTATTGCAGCAGCTCTGACCAGACAGTAAGTACATGTTCGCTTTTCGAGTTGAAATTTTCGTGGTTACTTTATTAAAAAATTCAATATAAAGCAGACAAATTTTGGCAAGACATTATAGGAATATGTTTGTTTTCATTTATAATTTTGATTATTTCAAAAAAAGTAATCGCGAAAATAAAGTGATTTTCAACTCGAAAACCGAACATAGTACTCACCTTTACGTAGCTTGTCGGCATTGTTGTCGTTGATTTGTGAAAAACGTTTAATAGGCAGTAGTAGCAGACGTGTCAATAAGTTGCGTTCTTTTACTATTGGCTTTTCAGCAGTATGCCTGCTATTCCAAAATAGCAGATTATTTGCTGTTTTAACAAAAAACAGCTAAAGTAGTTGTTCTTTGTCTGCTGAAAAACAGTAGGCATTGTTTGCAGTCTCTTTTCTATGAGGGTAGCCCTTTATTGATTTTTTAATAACCCCCATTTTCATGAAGCTCCGTTAGTGCTACGTTAGTTAACGAACCATATTAAACCGTACTATGGACAAATCTGTCATCTTGCCTATATATTCCAGATGCTAGTTAGAAACTTAACTGCTAAAAAATTTTCAGTAGAAGTTAACCGGAGAGAAGATATTTCTATTTTAATTTCTGTTAACTGGGAGTTAAATTCTAACGGAGCTACATGAAAATGGCGGCGAAGGAATTTCCCTTATGCGAGCTTTTTGTTAAATATTTGTATATTGAATTTCTCCGATATACTTGAAAAAGGAGAGATAAGCGATCGCTAAAAGAAAAATTGTTATATTCGCCCGAAACTGAAATTAAGGACTTCGTCTTCTTCCAGTCTGAAATAAAGAAGGCCCAGCGAAACTAGTCGTGTTCGGCTAGTGCAGAAATAACAACAAATCAATCAATTTAATTCTTTATTTTATTTTTTTTTTGTTTTAGTTACAAATGGATGGTTGAAATATATGAGTCGATTACCAGAAGTTGTGGAATGTATCGGTACCTATCCTATTCTCTTCAAAGATGTTAAGAAGAATTACAAAGATACTGCTACGTCATCAGACATGGAGGCTTTATGTGTATGGCGAACAATAGGACTACGGTTTCCCAATATAAGTAGGCAACATAATATGGAAATTAACATGAGATACAATTCTTAACGCATATATCTTGATCTCTTCCAGATGATATTAGTACAATTTGGACTGCCTTGAAAAATGTATTTTGTCAATACATGACTGATATTGAGATGGGCATTGAAAACAAATGGCACATAAATTGGTGGCGTGTCTTGGCGAAAATGAAATTTCTCGTCGAGGCTAAATACTCAAAAAATGAACCCTACTTCTATATCATTAGCAATAAGATGGCAGAAGAAATCGAACGGTGTGCCATGATTGAAATGAAAAATCGTTATGGGAAGGAGGGTAAGTTTTTGGGTCTAATACAAATAGCAAAAAAGAAATTGTTTCCTAATGAATATTGCAGATGCCGATAAGGTTGATCAGAAACCTAGTACATCGAAAAATTATTCATCAAATGTCCAATTTGATGCCATACCCAAGGAAACCATTGAAATGGTTACTTTATTGACAACAATTGAAAAATATCCACATGTTTATGAAAAAGCCGATTGTATACAAAAACTTGAAGCATGGAAAAATGTCGCTAAGGATCTCAATATGGATGGTAAGTAATCTTAAAATTCGACTAAAGGACTTTTCGCGATATTAAAAATGAATTGAGTCTTCATTATTTTCAAATGCAAATAATAGACCTTCCTTAATTTTCAAAGTCAACTCATAATCTTTAAAATCGATTTTAATGTACTCCTGGGTTCGTGATCCCAAACTCACAAATAGGGTCCAATGTAACCGGTGTTATACGCAAATGTTTATTCAGAGAGACTTATGAATATGAACATCAATAAGGGGTAAGAAAAAATGTGGGAGCGCACTCAAAAAATGTCATTATTCATAACAGCAAAAATGTTTTTGTTTGCTGAAAAATGGAAAGCAATAACTCCATTGAGATGGACTTTGCTGTGGCTGTTGTTGTTGTTGTTGTAGCCCATTGTGGCTGTAATTATCACCATGCGAATTTATGTGAGATAATATCAGGCTTTTGTTGATCGAAAATATGTACGACTACCGAAGACCTTATCGGATGTTTTTATGAACGAACTAAAATTTTTAAAATCCTTTTTAATAAATCTCAAAAAGCGTAGCAAGCTTAACAGAGTCTATATATTTTTTTTTTGACATCGACATGTGAGATTTAGTGGTCGAGGGCAAATATTATGCCAGTCACATTTACATAGAGGTTGACGCCCATATTCGAAAAAGTTAACGTAAATTTTAAACCTACTTTTATAAACTTCATTCGATAAAATGCAAGCAAATTGTTTTTGCGACTCTTTTGAGATTATGACAACAGCATTTCTCTTATCAAATAGACCTAAGTGAATCTATATTTTTATTCGGATCAACACAAAAAAACAGAAAAAAACAAGTATATACGGCCGTAAGTTCGGCCAGGTCGAATCTTATGTATCCTCCACCATGGATTGCATAGAAACTTGTACTAAAGACTGTCATCCACAATTACTTGGGTTGCGGTAACATTTGCCGATGGCAAGGTATCTTAAAACTTCTTAACACCGCGTTCTCAATTGTAAGTTTTTCCATACGGGGTATATATTAAACCAAACAACTATATACGGCCGTAAGTTCGGCCAGGCCGAATCTTATGTACCCTCCACCATGGATTGCGTAGAAACTTCTACGAAAGACTGTCATACACAATCGAATTACTTGAGTTGTGGTATCTTAAAACTTCTTAACATCGTTTTCTAAATTGTGAGTTAGACCATACGTGGTATATATTAGACAAAAAAGTTATGTATAGTTAAGTCTACAAATAATTACGAATCGATATGGACTTTTTGCACGGTACGTAGAGAGCCAGAATTGAAATATGGGGGTCGCTTATACGGGGGCTACAATTATGAACTTGATATGGACCAATTTTTGTGTGATTGGAAATCGATTTATCTGACGGATATATATAACTATAGACCGATATGGACCTAGTTACGCATGGTTGTTAACGACCATATACTAGCACAATGTACCAAATTTCAACTCACTCGGATGAAATTTGCTCCTCCTAGAGGCTCCAAAACCAAATCTCGGGATCGGTTTATATGGGGCTATATATGATTATGGACTGATATGGACCACTTTTGGCATGGTTGTTAAATATCATATACGATCACCACGTACTAAATTTCAAGCAGATCGGATGAATTTTGCTTCTCCAAAAGGCACCGGTCAAATCTGGGGATCGGTTTATATGGGAGCTATATATAATTATGGGCTGATAAGAACCAATTCCTGCATGGTTGTTGGATACCATATACTAACATCACGTACCAAATTTCAACCGAATGGGAAGAATTTTGCTCTTCCAAGGGGCTCTGGAGGTCAAGTCTGTGGATCGGTTTATATGGGGCCTATATATAATTTTGGACCGATACCGACCAATTTTTGCATGGGAGTTTGAGGCCATATATTAACACCACGTACCAAATTTCAACTGAATCAGATGAATTTTGGTCTTCCAAGAGGCTCCGGAGGTCAAATCTGGTGATCGGTTTATATGGGGGCTATATATAATTATGGACCGATGTGGACCAATTTATGCATGGTTGTTAGAGACCATATAATAACACCATGTACCAAATTTCAGCCGGATCGGATGAAATTTGCTTCTCTTAGAGGCCTCGCAAGCCAAATTTGGGGGTCCGTTTATATGGGGGCTATACGTAAAAGTGGACCGATATGGCCCATTTGCAATACCATCCGACCTACATCAATAACAACTACTTGTGCCAAGTTTCAAGTCGATAGCTTGTTTCGTTCGGAAGTTAGCGCGATTTCAACAGACGGACGGACATGCTCAGATCGACTCAGAATTTCACCACGACCCAGAATATATATACTTTATGGGGTCCTAGAGCAATATTTCGATGTGTTACAAACGGAATGATAAAGTTAATATACCCCCATCCAATTTGGAGGGTATAAAAAGGCCGATTAAATACGTAAATAATTCAGTTTGACAAAATTTTCTATAGAAATAAAATCTTGACAAAATTTTGTATAGTAATAAAATTGTGACAAAATTTTGTATAGTAATAAAATTTTGACAAAATTTTCTATAGTAATAAAATATTGACAAAATTTTCTAAACTAATAAAATTTTTACAAAATTTTCTATAGAAATAAAATTTTTCTAAATCATTTTTGGATAGACCGATATGGACCAATTTTGGCATGGTTGTTAGCGGCCATATACTAGCGCAATGTATCAAATTTTACCACGTACCAAATTTCAACCGGGTCGGATGAATTTTGCTCCTCCAATAGCTCCGAAGGTCAAATATGGGGATCGGTTTAAATGGGGGGGGGGTTATATATAATTAAGACCGGTATGAACCAATTTTTGCATGTTTGTTAGAGACCATATACTAGCAACATGTACCAAATTTCAGCCGGATCGGATAAAATTTGCTTCTCTTAGAGGCTCCGCAAGCCAAATCTGGGATCGGTTTTTATGGGGGCTATATATAATTATGGACCGATTTTTGCATGGTTGTGAGAGACCATATACTAACACCATGAACCAAATTTCAACCGGATCAGATGCCTCCAAGAGGCTTCACAAACCAAATCTGAGCGTCGGGGGCTATACGTAAAAGTGGTCCGATATGGCCCATTTTCAATACCATCCGACCTACATCAATAACAACTACTTGTGCCAAGTTTCAAGTCGATAGCTTGTTTCGTTCAGAAGTTAGCGTGATTTCAACAGACGGACGGACGGACATGCTTAGATCGACTCAGAATTTCACCACGACCCAGAATATATATACTTTAGAGCAATATTTCGATGTGGAGGGTATAAAAATAGCTGTCAGTGTATGATATGAACAGCAGTCGTTTTGCTATGAGGGGGTCACCTATTTGAATTTCTTTCGTGTCCAAGTTTCCTTTCGTTTGGTAGAAGATGGAACTTCGCAACAGCAGCATCAAGTTTGGTGCTTTAGCAAAGAATACTGTTTTCCTTTTTCAGCAGAAAAAAAAAACTACTGAAACAACTAATCTTTCCGCCTTTTCGTGAGGGGGTCTACCCTTAATAGTAATTAGGATACAACCTTGAACAGTGGAACTATGACAGATCAAGTACGAAGATAAGTTATCATATATTAACCCTTTCACTACCGAAATAAACTTAAAGTTAAAAACTAACAGCATGTAGAACAAAAATTGTAATTTTGAGAACCTACCCCAATTACTTCAAGAGCTATATGAGCTAGTTCTGAAAACTTGATTCTTGAATTGTCACCAAATGGGCTTACGAAGATAAGCGCTATTTAGCCTATAATATCTTTCAAAGTGTGAGAAAAAATACAAAAAAGAACCCGAAAAAGTATCAGCTATAGTTCTTGTATGAATGTCCATTTACTAGAAACATACTGTAGAAACATTGTCTCAAATTTTCCAATGTTTTGTTGTTAAAGAAGTTTATAAAAATGTATTTTAGTGCTCACCAATATAGAAAATATTTATAGTTTATTTAGATTAAAGCCTCTACTTTAAAATAACATCGAGATATAAATCGAAACTAAGTGGGAAAATAGAATTTTGTGTCTTTTTCCAATGTCCTTCTATGTGGACATCGGTAGTGAAAGGGTTAATATATATTTTTATCCTCGTGCCGAGGTGGTCAACATTTTGTTCCTTCCTAAGGAATTGCCTATAGGATTTAGGGGTTTCACCAATAACGTGGTAACTTGTCAGACTCTGTATGAATTGGGTTAAGAATGTCCCTCGGACGTTTTGACATTAAATAAATAAACCGCCTTAATTTTGAGCGTATAGATCTTCGTGCATTTTGAAGGTGTTCTCCGTAAACTGTGTTTCTTTGGCATTCTTTGTTCGTTTCCACTGTCATTTTCTCTCTTTTTTTATTAATAAGTCGAATGGTCCACCTAATTATATTGTCTCAAAATTTCTATCCAAGTAGACATTAAATGAAAATTATATTCACCTTTTTTCTCATTCTCTTTTTCAGTAAGCGATTGTATGTTGGAATTCCGTCGTGCTTGCCGAAGATATTGCGTCTTCAAAAGACAGGATTCCCTTAGCCGATGTCAGCTCAATCAAAAATATTACAAACGTTTTGATAATATTTTCCGCAACGTTAAGACTGCTAATCGCCGTAAGCTAAATATAAAAACTCCATCGGAATTAAATATTGCTGTGGACGATGATAATTCGGCCAATTCAACGACTGATTTCGTTTTCCCTGAACGTTATATAAGTGATATAAATATGTCGCATTGCCCTAGTGATTTGGCTGTAAAGAATTGGATATATGCCTTAGGCAATTTAACGCCCGCAATGAGTGATCTCGTTCACAATAAACTGAAAGCTATCCTGAAAAAGCAAGTCCCAACTACGAAATTAAAAATGAAGTAATATGTGACATGATATTGATATTTCACAAACTTTCGTTTTACCTTAGATTTTGTGTAGTATTGTATGTTTTAACTTTTAGCTATGGAATAATGTAAAGACGGCATTGTATTAAGTTAAACCTGTAATGTAAGCTTTTTGTTATCTTCATTCCTAGGTTTATACAATTTTAATTAAATAAATTAACTATGGAAGTAATGAAAGAAAAAAAAATGAAATAATGTCTTGATTCACATATATTTAGAAAAATAAATGACAATGACTAAAGGTCACCGCCATTTTCATGAAGCTCCGTTATTGCTCCGTTAACTAACGAACTTTAAAACAGTATTATGGACATAGCTGTCATCTTACCTATATATTCCATATATCAGTCAGGAACTTAACTGCCGAAAAATTTTCAGTTAAAGTTAACCGGAGAGAAGATACACTCAACAAAAGTGAATACTATATTTCACTAAACCCCATATAATTCTATATTTAGTTCATGGAATTATTACGTTTTAAGAAAGTTTTCATGACGTTAATAATTTTTTGGGTGCGTTTGTTAAATTAACTAAAATAGAGGAAAAAATTATACACAAATGAAGCATAAAGATTAACTAAATTCGGGTCTCCCACAAAATAGTTCAGAATTTCTTAAAATTTGTAAATTTTACCTATAATGCGCCCATCATGAACTTCGTTTGGTACTAAAGACATTTTTGCAATTTCTAACTCCAATTTTCCCCTTTCAAGCTTCGAAATTTTCTTTAACAAATGAATTATGCTTAATAAATTTTCTTGAATTTGTCAAAAATTATTTACTTAGTTTTGTGAAATCGGCGTGACATCTGCGTTTCTAATACAGTTTAGTTAAAATTTGTTAAAATTAATCTATTTTTTTCTAGAATTAACTACAATTTTCTCAACTGGTGGGTTCACTGGTTTTCAGTGTATTTGCAATTTACTTTCTGTTAACTGGGAGTTAAAGTCTAACGAAGCTACATGAAAATGGCCGATAATCTAATTTCCCTTTAAAATATATTCTTTTTTTCATTTTTGGAGACAAACAACAGTAGAATCTATTTGACCAGAGAGTGACTGCTTTCCATATTTAGCAGATTCTCTGCAGAAAATTTCTTTGGGTGTAAGGTTAGGCCGACTTTGGCATAATATATTAGGAATATGTGTCTGGCTATGTCATGTATTTTTTAAGACCAGGACGTCCCAAAAATACATTGCGCAGAACCATCCAAAATGAATTATTATGAATTAATAAAACACTAATAGTCCAATTCTAAATATTCCCTGGGGAATGCGTTCCCTGGGAATTCATGTTCCCCGGGAATGAAATCCTCCTATTGTAAACAGTAGCGGATGGGAGAAATAATTTCGAGTATTCGAAGTCATCTGTTTTGCTTCAGCTGTGTTATTTTGGCAAATATTTATTTTATTTTCTAAATATGCAAGAATTTTTAAAATATGTATAAATCTGTGACCATGAGATGAGGATTCGGTACTTGGATGCATCCCATACATGCATGACACGACTCTTTCAGTTTTTGCCTTTTATTTGATGTTTGAAATTACAGAGAAATGTTGCATTTTGGCAGCAACTCCCTTGAATTTTTTGGAGGAATTATTCCCATCGTTTTCCCCCTTTTATTGGCATTCGTAATACCAATTTTACTCCCAGGGAAGAGTTTCTCATTTTCGAAGTTGGTTTAGAGTAAGTGAAGAGAGAAAAGAGAAAAATTTCCTGGGGAGAGTTTGTTGACAATAAGGGAATAGGAAAAAATTAGTCAAAATTGGGCTGTAAATGATATCAAAATTATATGTATCGACAAAAGCAGATACAAGATCTTGTAGAAGCCCTGTGCTTACAAGAGAAACAATAGAGGAGAGAAATGCCTGGTATATGCAATTCCGGCAATTTTTTTTCAAATTAATGCCCAACTATGGTCCCAGCAAAAAAATTTGGAAGTACTTCTAATGGCACAACTTTAAAAGCACTTCCAAAAATGTCCTTCCAGAGATGTTCCTTATTTTAACTACTCAGGAAGTTCTTTTAATTCAATTTTTTATAACTCGCTTTTTTCAAACTTTTACAAGGTCAATTTTAAAATTTTTTGTTTCAAATAATTAAAAAACCGAATAAGGATTAATAAAATGGTATAAATTATTTAAATTTTGCCGAAAAAATTTCTAAATTCATTCTAGAAAAATTGAGAAATTTTGAAAATATTTGAGATCAAGGGTTTCAGACAAGCGTTAGATTGCATTAAAAATCATAAAATATTATAATAATTAATTATTTGTCAAAATACCACAAAATTTTTTAATTCACATCCAAAACACTGAATTCGGATCACATCTAAAGAAGCGATGCATATTCAGTGTAACGGCTGTTGAAATGGTGGACATCCGTCCTATGACAAGCCCATGTTAAATTCATCGCTTCTGCGCCAATTTTGCACCACTTCCGGATTCAAAAAGAAAATTTTGAGTACTTTTTTGGCGACGCTTTTTTTGCTGCGGTGCAATAGGTCATCACCTTGTTTTCGAAGGTTCGTGGGTTCAATCCCATTTTCGACCTAACACCAAACTGTTTTTCAGCGGTTGATTATCCACTCTCAGTAATGGCGATGACCTTACTGATGCTGATCTTACCAGTTATTTCACCGCTACACAGAAAAAAAAGTGTCTCGTAAATTTAAGAAGATTTTTACAATAATTTATTACAAGAATTTTCCAGAATTTTAGTTCATTTTTCGTATTTTCAACGAAAATTAACTACTCGAAAGGAAATTTTACAAATTCTAAGTAGCAATCGTTTAGTTCATGGCCTACAAAATACGATGGAAATTTCCTTAAAAAATTTCTTAACTGGTAGTTAAAAATTCGTTTGTCATGCTATAAAACTACTTGTGAAATGTAAAGTATTTTCTAAATAATAAGTGCAATTTACCATAAGATTTTTTTGTATGAGAAAATATTTTTTTACGAAAAATGAACTTGAAAGTGGATAGCAATTTCTTACTGACAATTCCTATAGTTAATAATTGTTGGTAAAAAATTTCCCAATGAAATATTTTTAGTTCACATGTAATTAAATTTATAGACATTTTCGTCAAAAATGGGTAGATATCATTTCATGAAGTTTTTGCTAATTTTAAGTTAAACGTTTCATCGTTCTTATACTGATATGCATTTAAGAGTATTGTTTTTAGAGTAAATTCTAGACAGATGCGATGAACTAATGCATAGTACAGAGATCTTTCTCGTCAAAGTGGAATATGTTTAATGTAAAGATGATGTTACTTGAAAATTTTTTGAGAGTGAGAGCATGCAATGCAATAATGAGAAATGGTAGCGAATGATGGGGATGTTGTGTATATCTGAGCGTGGGGTAGTTTTTGTTCTTTTAGTGGTTTGTGTGTGTGTTTATTGTTCGCGAATAGTTTATTTGTCTGGATGAGGTGTTGTTTTCAATGAAGGCACATGTGTTTTTGTTGTTGTAGGAATGTTTTGGTTTTGCTTGGTTTTGTTTGGCATGCTTCAGTTGTATAGTTGGCGTTGGCGTGGGCTGTTGCATCTTTTTAGCAAGTATGTAATAAGGGAATATAAAGGTATGGATTATTTTGGTTTTTTAGACATATATTGGTGTTTATTTATTAAAACTTTGATATGAAAGTTATTAATATTTTAGCGATGAGATGTACGATGGCGAAGTGATGATCGGTAGCTTAGAAAAAAGTTATTAAGAATGTTCAATATTTAGGAAAAAATTCTGAAATGGAAAGTATATTGAAATTGTTTTATCTAATTTAATTTTTATAATTCAATGTAAAAAATAAATATTCAATTTCAGAGTAACTCCAGATGAATTTGGAAAATTGTTTGTTACACCTCAACGTATAGTTTAATGATATATAGGTAAGAGTTCTTTTTCAATGTGGTTTTCTTTTAAAAATTAAAATTCTTTATGTATATTATTATTTGCTAATTATTATTATTATTTTCTTTTAACAAGTTTCGGGCAAATTTTTATATTTCTCCTCGGTGTATAATTAATAGAGAAGTGGTAAGTTTTCTTTTAAAAATTCTTCTCACTAGAATATTTACGTTTTAATGACATTTTTATTGTCAAAAATTATAGGTTTTCAATACCTTATTTTAGTATTACTTTCATCAAATATTTTTGGAAAATTTTTGGTACACCTCAGCATATAGTTTAATCATAAATTGGTAAGTATTCTTTTTAAAATGTGGTTTTCTTTTAAAAAGGATATTTTTTATATCATTATTTGCTAATTATTATTATTTTATTTTTTTGAAACTAGCTTAATGTTTTTCTTTGTTGTAAAAAAAATATTTAATTTCAGAGCAACTCCAAGATGGATTCGGGCATATTTTTATATTCCTCCTCAGCGTATAATTTAATAGAGAAATGGTAAGTTTTCTTTTAAAATTTGGCTTTCTTTTCACTAGAATATTTACATTTTTATGACCTTTTTATTATCAAAATTACATGTTTTTAATACCTTATTTTAGTATTACATTAATCAAATATTTTTGGAAATCAATATAATATTTTTATTGTAAAAAACAAATATTTAATTTCAGAATAACAATTTGGAAACATTTTTATGAATTGGTAAGCTTTCTTTAACATTCTTTTAAACAGAATATTTAGTTTTTTTATGCATATTATTTCTTTAATTAGATTTTTTGGAAACCAATTTAATGTTTTCTATTTAATGTAAAAAATAAATATTTAATTTCAGAGTATCCCCAAATGAATTTCAATAACTTTTTAACCTCAGCGTTTTTTTTTTCAACCGTCGAACGGAACGGACGTGTTTTTTAATAGCGGATAAAATCATCGTAATAAGTACCTACTACGAATTTCAAGTGTGGTGGGATATTAGGCCACCATGCAGAGAAATTCAAAGACATCCACTGGGTTGCTAACTTCAGGGCCCAGTGGACGAGTATCGACTGGAGTTATAGATTTGGGCAATGACCAAGAGTTAGGCCCAATTAGTCGACCTGTAGACGGGTCGACAGGTGGCGACAATTTGACAAGTCGGACCTTTTCCAAGGTAACGGCATCAAAAGGAGGTAATCCCTCACGAAAGAGATTCAAAGAACGCAGAAATGCTTTGTTTATCCTAAAGAAATTAGGATCAGTCGACCCAAGCACGTTGTCGGCTAAACAAAGCGATTCCTTAAAATGGGCTCAAGGAATTCTCGAGGCTGGAAAAAGGGAACGATCACCGGATGAGCTGCCATCCTCCAAAAGGGATCAACGATCGTTTGCCTCAGTTGCTAAAGACAGCCTTGTGATGGCTATCATTAATAAAGGAGCATTGGACGGTATGGTTCCAAAGCAAAAATGGGGGGAAATTGAGAATGCTTTGTCTGGCGTCTACTCACAGGTGCTGGAAAAGTTTCCCGGCCCAGATCCTCGACACCAAGAGGCTGGTTGGTATCAAGGACGATTTAAGCTAGTCGCATTTGAGGACCAGAGGTCTATAGAATGTTTTAAAGCTGCTCTGATACTAATTGGTGAAGTTTGGGAAGGAGCTGCTCTAGAGTTAGTCGAGAAGAAAGACATACCGGCTAGACCAAGAGCACATGCGTGGATACCTGCAAACCCTCCTGACCCTGAATCTATTTTAAATAGACTGGAACAATGCAATCCAGATCTTCCAACAGCTGATTGGAAGGTTGGCCGTTTGGATGAAGTGGATGGGCCAAGACGGCATGCAGTGTTTATATTGAACACTCAGTCTTTGCCACATCTAGCAAAGTCCCAGGGCCGTGTATGTTATGGCTTTCATTATATCCAAATGAAGGTGTATAAAAACGATCAGCTAAAGGATTCAGAAATGGACAAGCCTCTGTCTGAATCAGAAGTAAGCGGATCCTCTTGCGAAGTCGAGGGGGATACCAAGACATTTGAAGACATGGATAGATACCGTATGCGTGAGGAGGCTTCTACTGCCTCAGAACTCACCAAAGTTGAACCTATGGTTATTGCGAGAGTCACCGATATCTCTGAAGAGGACATTCTTGATGACTCGATTGAAGCGGCTGATGTGACGGTTGTTGAAAATCTCGATGGTCCTACGGATCCTCCAGATAAATATTCATCATTGTAAGGCTGCATGTGCTGCCTTAAAAGTTCTCCTGATGAAAGGGGACATAGATATAGTTCTTATTCAAGAACCATATGTTTATAAAAACAAAATATGTGAATTAAGTACTCCGGGGTTCAAACTATTGCAGTATAGTGGTAATGATGTAAATCGAGCCTGTATAATTGCTAAAAACGAGCTCAACTTGTTTCTGCTTCCTTCAATGTGCAATACAGACACTGTCGTTGCCAGTTTAGAAATAGCCAAATGCAAATATTGGGTATCTTCGGTCTACATGGGACATGACAGGGAGATGCCTCCATATGCCGTTAAGACCTTAGTGGAGGAGTCACGGAAAACAAAGACGAAACTCATTATGGGATGCGATGCGAATGCACATCATAGTATATGGGGAAGTAGTGATACTAATGCAAGGGGAGAGTCGCTAATAGAGTTTATTTTGCGTACTAATCTGGTAGTTTGCAACAAGGGAGATGTCCCAACCTTTGTCACTAAAAACAGGCAAGAGGTTTTGGACATCACCTTGGCCTCGCAAGAACTGAATGAAATGATATCTGAGTGGCATGTTTTAAGTGAACACAGCTTCTCAGATCATCGCTACATCAGTTTCAAATTTGATGTTCATACCACCAAGACCATATTTCCGCCAAATGCAAGGAAAGCTGACTGGAATAGGTATAGGGAATCGTTCAATATGATGATACCGGAAATACCAGAGACAAATATGAGAAATGTGCAAGATATCGAATACGCAGTGGAGCGGATTACTAAGGCCTTCAACATCTCACTGAAAGCTGCATGCCCTAGAGGAAAGCCAAGGGGGAAACATCGACCACCATGGTGGTCTACGGAATTAAGTAATATGAGGAAATCCTGCAGGAAGCTCTTTAACAAGGCAAAGTCCACCAGAGCTTCTGAGGACTGGGACGCTTACAAGAAGATTCTGAGAGGATACAAGCGAGAACTGAGAAAGGCTCAGCATAACTCTTGGAATGCTTACTGCAGCAGTATTGAGAATATGTCCGAGGCTTCCAGACTACGGAAGGTTCTAGCATCCACCAACTCCGCTCCAGGTTTCATTAAAACATCGGAGGGCAATTGGACAACGTCCAGTGAGGAGACGCTGGAGGTACTATTGGACACACATTTTCCTGGAAATCAGACGGTTGAACCATGTACTGGCGGTGCCACAGTTGCTCAGCGGTCGTTTCCTGTCGAGGAAATTGTATCGGAAACTAGAATAAGATGGGCGCTAAATAGCTTTGGACCATTCAAATCCCCTGGACCTGATGGAATTACTCCGGCGGAGTTACAAGCTGTAACTGACAAAATTATCCCCTGGTTGTCGGTGATATATAAAGGATGTATCAACTTATCATATATCCCAGGGAAGTGGAGGGAAACAAAAGTCGTCTTCATACCTAAAGCGGGAAAAGCCTCTCACTCGAGGGCGAAGGATTTCCGACCAATCAGCTTATCCTCATTCCTACTTAAGACTCTGGAGAGGATGATAGATATTTATCTTAGAACTAGCATCGATTCAAGTTTGTTCTCGAAACGACAGCATGCATACTCGAAGGGCAGGTCTACTGAGACCGCACTACATGAACTAGTCAGCTTTATTGAAAGCTCACTATCTGTCAAAGAATACACAATCGTGGCGTTTCTAGACATCGAAGGGGCGTTCAATAATGTCCATCCGAGCTCGATATTAAATGGACTGACAACTCTGAATGTTGATCCATGTATACTCAGGCTGTTAGACGAACTGCTAATGAAGAGACGTATTTCAGCCACACTGGGACAAGCAAACATACAAAAGTATGTGAACAGAGGCACTCCCCAAGGAGGAGTTCTATCACCTCTTCTTTGGAATGTTGCTATAAATAGCCTTCTGGTTACTCTAGAAAAAGAAAGGATAAAAGTGGTGGCATACGCAGATGATGTAGCTCTGGCAGTCAGGGGAAAATTCCCATCCACAATCAGAGATATTATTCAGAGGGCCCTCCGGATGACTGAAAAATGGGCGAAAGACAATGGTCTTGGGGTAAATCCCGCAAAGACAGAATTAGTCATGTACTGCAAAGATCGCAAAACTCCCACGGTTAGGCCTATTTCCTTAGGGGGTATTGAAATTCCCTTTGGTGATTGTGCAAAGTACCTTGGCGTTATTTTGGACAGGAAGCTGAACTTTAAGCTTAATATTGAAGAAAGGGCGAGGAAGGCAACTGTAGCTTTGTACTCGTGCAAAAAGGCAATAGGAAAAAAGTGGGGACTAAAACCAAAAATTGTGCATTGGCTATACACGGCAGTGGTTAGACCTATAATGCTATATGGTGTTGTAGTCTGGTGGCCGGCACTTCAGAAACCGACTGGTTTAGATAAAGTTCAGCGTATGGCGTGTTTGTGTATTTCAGGCGCATTCAGCAAGACAGGAACAAATTCCCTTAATGTCATGCTGCATCTATTGCCTTTAGACATTTTGGCCAAACAGTCAGCTGCAACAACGGCTGTGCGGTTGCGCGAACTATCGCTGTGGTCGGAAAAAGGTTACGGTCACAGTTCTGTCCTCAAAACAATGTCAGATGTGCCTAACGTAGTGGATTACACTTTGGCGAGTCCACTTTTCGACAAAAAGTTTGAGACTCTAATCCCCAACAGTGAGGCGTGGTGCACACAGACCCCGGGGAATAAAGAATATATAGATTTCTACACTGATGGCTCCAAATTGGATGGACAAGTGGGTTTCGGAGTATATTCTAATGATTTGGAACTTCAAATAGCGAAAAGATTACCTAATCACTGTAGTGTTTTTCAGGCTGAAATATTAGCAATAAAAGAGGTGGCGAATTGGCTGAGAAGTAATGTTCCAAAAAATGTGGGCATTAATATATACTCAGACAGTCAACCTGCAATAAAATCCTTGGACTCTGTGTTCCTCAACTCGAAAACGGCCATCGATTGCCGCAAATCTCTCAATGAGATGGCTGAGCAGTACAATATTCACCTAATATGGGTGCCTGGCCATAGGAACATACCGGGGAACTGCGAAGCCGATGAGTTGGCAAGGCTAGGGACTACCTTACATATTCCAGGGGAACTAGAATTTGTTGGTATGCCCCTAGCTACCTGCAAGCTCATGCTGCGTGAGAAGGCTGTTATGATGGCAAATGTTCGATGGGAGAATTGCAAGGGTTGTAACGACACCAAGCAAATATGGCCCCATTTCAACTTAAACCGCACACTAGATATGCTAATGTTCTCGAGACGTCAGATATCACTCCTGATATCTGCTATAACGGGTCGCTGCCTGATAGGAGATTTTGCAAAAACTATTGGCGCGAAGTATAATGACTATTGTATGAGCTGTCATGATGCGGAGGAAAAAGAATCAATTAAACACCTCTTGTGTGAGTGTCCTGCATTTTGTGTAAAGCGCAAGCAACTTTTAGGAGCATATAGCTTCAGATTACTGGCGGATCTGGAAAACGTTAACTTAAGCAGTCTGCTAATGTTTTTGGAACAATCTGGTTGGTTCAACAAAGAAAAATAATCAAGAAGGTTCAGCGGTTAAAACTAGAAGTGCCCATATGTAATAGGTACTTTTAGTTAATGTGGTATCACAATGGACTGAATAGTCTAAGTGAGCCTGAATCTTAATCGGGCTGCCACTTTAACCTAACCTAACCTAACCTAACCTCAGCGTTCAATTTAATAGAGAATTGGTAAGTTTTATATTAAAACTTTGCCTTCTTTTGACAAGAATATTTATTGTATTATGTACTTCACAGTTTTATGAGTTAATATATTACTCAATTCATTATTTCTCTAATTGTTTCAGGTACAAACTTTATGAGGTACGTTTATCTAAGAAAAGTCGAATTCCTTACACCATTTAATAAAATGCCCCCAAATATGGTAAGTTACAAGCTAATTTAAGGAGATTAAAAATTATATTTTATTACATGTTAATTTTTAACAATTTTCATTATTCCTTCCATTTTTTTCAGCAAGATATGTGAATATACTAACGATGAATAAAAAACTAAGGAAAAGTCAAAATGTCCAAATAGCGAGTTAAAATAAACTACTTTCTTGTTACACGTGGTCATAATTTTTATTCACAAAAACATTGTATTAAGAACTTTCATCATAAGTACTTTTGCTTAAAGAAAGTTGAATTTTAATGTATGAAAATTTTCATAATAGTAAAACGGTTTGTTGTTCCTTTAATTATTTAATTTCTCTGTACTGTGGAATGATTGATTTAAAAATAGTTTAGCCGTCGACATTTTAAAGAGACTGTTAACCACTTTTTATTATCGGGTTTGCCAAAAAATAAGCAGGTAAACCAAAATAATACTGACTTTTTAACTTGGTAGGGGTATATAAATCTTATGGTGTTGTAAAAATGAACTAAAATACAATGTTATAGATTAACTAAAATTTAAGAGAATTATAAACTAGACAAGTTGAAAAAAATCTTAAGGGCTAAATCATGGTCAATATTACTACAGTTTAGTTCATTTTGCAATAGAAAAGGGTTCACTGTTTTTTCAGTGTAGAAATTCTAAGACACACTATTCATTACATGTACCGCAGAAGTATGCAGGCATTTGAATGTCAGAGTCGATGGCGAAACAATTCAGGACAAAGAAACATTGGTGATTACCTATAAGGCAATTGGCCGATCAATGGTACACTATGCAGCAGCAGTGTGGGTACCTCATACAGGAGATACGTAGTGGAATAACATGCAGACCTTCCAGAACTCTGCCCTTAGAACTAACACAGGATATCCGCAAAATATGGGGGCTTATATAAAGCCCCCATATGAACTGATCCCCAGATTTTCTTACGACGCCTCTTAGACAAGTAAATTTCATCCGATTGAGTCGAAATTTGGTACGTTATGTAAGTATGTGCCCTCTAATAACCATGCATAAATTGGTCCATATCGGTCCATAATTATATAAACCGATCCCCAGATGTGATTGCCGGAGCTTGCAGGAGGTGTAAATTTCATCCGATTTAGTAAGTGATGTTAATATATGATCTCTAAGCATTATGCAAAAATTAGTCCATAGCGGTCCATAATCATATAAAACCCCGTATAAACCGAAAATTTAATTTCTGGAGCCTCATGGAGGAAAAAATTTCATCCGAGTCGGTTGAAATGGGGTACGTCGTGAATATATATGGTCCTTAACACCCATATCGGTCCATAATTATACATTGCCCCCATATAAACAGATTTCACCTCCGGAGCCTCTTAAAGGAGCAAATTTCATCCGACTCGGTTTAAACCTTGTATGGCCTTTAACAACCATGCACAAATTGGTCCATATTGGCACAAACACCCTCAAAAATTCGCTTCTGTAACATATAACATACTCCCAAACACATACTGCTTCAAGCATATTTTCAAAATTGGTCCAAGCAAAATATTGTTTGTATTGTTCAAACATATTATGTCACTGGTAGAAAAAACTTTTAATTAAATTTTCTTTGTGTGTATATATTTTTAAGGCGCCAATTGGTTACTTCCATTTTTTACTTGCCATACATTTTAAAAGAGAACATAACAAAAGTTGGGCTGAACAAGAAATTGAGCTACTGTCCAATGTGTGCATGACCATAAATAAAATTCAAAAGATTGACCTCCAACTATTGAAAAATCACTTTGTGACATACTAGTTGCATCGACCCAGATAAAAGGGGCTCTATGCCAACTGAACTTTATTTTAGTTCATGAAGATTAGTCGATTTTAGTTAAATTTTGCACAATATGAGTAAATGTTCCTTATTTGAATAATGTTTTGCTAACTTTAATGACGTGAACTAAAAATAAGAAAAAAAGTTGTATACAAATATAGTGCACAATTTTAGTAAAAAATAAAATAGTTCATATTTTCCTAAAATGACAGAAGTTTGCTTAAATTGAGTTCATAAGTCTCTCAAATGAGTAAATTTTACTAAAATTGTACCTGTCATGAACTTCGTATAGCGCTAAAGACATTTTAACAATTTTTAATTCCAATTTTTTCTTTCAACATATGAAATTTTCTTAAACTAGAGAAAAAAATTAATTATTTTTAATAAATTTTCTTCAATTTGACAAAAATTATTAACTTATTTGTAACATGTTGCAATTAGAAAACTATTTTAGTTAAAATTTTCTAAAATAAACCTACATTTTCTTCCACGGTGGGTTCACTTTTTTTTGGGTGTCGGTAATCCATTGCAGTGGACAATTTAAAGTTCAAATCACACCCAACAGCGTAAATTTAGAAAATATAGTCTGCTTCCAGGGCATACAAATTACAATAAATATTTTGGAATAAAAAAATTTGGTTGGCTAACATAGAATTGAATAAGAAAACTGGTAAAATTTCGACTAACAATGAAAGATCCAACTTATATATTAAAAATTCTATATTGGTTCCGCTGAAATTTAATGAGAAGTGATTGAATTGGTGATATTGTTCCCAAAAGCCACATTAAAATAAATCGTTTCATTCCAGCCTATCGCAATCATTTTGGAATGATGATGAATAACTACAAGAAAATTATTTTGCTTTTTAAATAAAAATTAGTTGTTTATGTGGAATACACATTTACCATTTATTTTGGATATAACTTTGTTCTGAAAAACTAATTTTATAATGCTGCATTTTATTTTTGGAACATAGCAATTTATTCTTGTGATTCCATTCGTTGCTACCAGGGCTGTGGAGTCGAGCCAATTTTGCTCGACTCCGACTCCGACTCCAGCATTTTTCATCAGCTCGACTCCGACTCCGGAGTCGACTCCGGGTAATATAACTAAATCTCACTTTAATACCACTAATTTGTAGTTCTATTGTGGGGGTACCCTAAGTGAATCGATATAAAGTATCGTATTTATTTATGTGTGCAAAAAAAAGGTCTTAATTTCACATTAGATGCCAATTGAACTCTATATTTCAAATTTAGGGCAATGTGTAATAAATAAAATAATGATATAAGTACCCATCATAATATGAGAAGATACCAACAGTATATGTATTGGTGGACCAAAATTATTGATACTATCTCAAATCCTTTAAATTTGTTGCGAGCTATATAAAGGCTTATATTCCCATATGCATGAATTTGAATCTGATTTAGACAAAATTGTATATACTTCTACAAAATCTATGTACTTAAAATTTAAATCTAAAGTTATGGGACGTAACACAATTTTAACAAAAAATAAAAATGCAAGGAAAGTCTAAAGTCGGGCGGGCCGATTATAATATACTCTGCACAATTTTGTATTTAGATCTACATTTTGATAAAATCTTAAATCAGACTTCTACAAAATCTCGGGCAATATTTGGGAAATATTTATAATTGTTTAGACAATTTCGCAAAAATGCATTTATGATTCATTCATTGAAAAATTTGAAAATCTGAGTCATTTCTACAAGTTTTCGACTTAGCAGTGAGTATCAGTGAGCATACAATTTTGGAAAAAATTTTGTCTAGTAAATAAAATTTTGCAAAATTTTCTACAGAAACAAAATTTTGAATAAATTTTTTATAGAAATAAAATTTTGACAAAATTTTCTATAGAAATCAAATTTTGACCAAATATATAGAAATAAAATTTTGAATAAAATTTGTATAGAAATAAAAGTTTGAAAAAATTATCAGCAGAAATACAATTTAAAACAAAAATTGTGTAACAATTTTGCAAAATTTTCTATAGAAATAAAATTTTGCAAAATATTCTATAGAAATAAAATTTTGACCAAATTTTCTATAGAAATAAAATTTTGACCAAATTTTCTAATAAAAAAATCTATTACTATAAAATTTTGGCAAAATTTTCTTTAGAAATAAAATTTTGACTTAAATTTTTATAGAAATAAAATGTTGAAAAAAATTTTGTGTAACAAACAAAATTTTGCAAAATTTTCTATAGAAATAAAATTTTGCAAAATATTCTATAGAAACAAAATTTTGACACAACTTTCTACAGTCCTAAAATTTTGACAAAATTTCCTATAGAAATAAAATTTTGACTAAATTTTCTATAGAAAAAAGTATTTCTATAGTAATAACATTTTGAGTAAATTTTTTATAGAAATAAAATTTTGACAAAATTTTCTATAAAAAACAACTTTGAAAACATTTTCTGTCAATATTCCACATATGTATATGGCCTTAAAATAAAATTAAAAAAAATAATTTCGATTGTTCGAGATATTTGAAATAAATTGATATGGGCATTAAAATGGATCGATCCAGCCCATCTGCTAGTCTAACATTCTAGGAAACATAAAAAGATAGCCGTAATTGGAAGTTGATTTTCATTTACAATCATGCTGTAAATTGATCGAATGAATAACGCAATGGAAACTAATTTGCGTAAAAACTTGCTTAGTTACAAAAATGTGAAGTGTTTTAAAAAATTTGGTTTAGCCGGAGTCGGAGTCGAGCAAAATTTTTACGACTCCGACTCCAGCAAAATATTCAGACTCCGACTCCAAGACTCCGACTTGGCTCCACAGCCCTGGTTGCTACCATAGTAGTGCAACATCAATCGCACTACCTCCTTTATAATTACGATGTAAGGCTAGCAGCATTTGTGTTTATTATCCCGATGCCCACTAAAAAGAAACGATTGTAAAATGAAAATTACTAAATAAAACTTTATTTTGTTAACATTTTTCTATAAATTTCATGTTATATACATTATTTATATTCTATCATGTAGTAGGGTGCGGCTAGATGGTGGTTCTAGCAATTATTACGAAAATCCCTGCCAGCATTTCAAAGTTCCATTTCAACCTCATCGTTACCACAGACTCGTAAATGTCACTTCAACCATCATGAAAAGGTACATCAAAAAGTACATGCAAGTAATTTGCCATCCCTACTGTTAAAAAAGCCATTTTTTGTGAAACGCCAAGCGCAACCAGCTTGTTATATTTTAATTAAATAAAAACGAAAATAAAGTTCTGAAAACATAGATTATACGCTTAAATTTGTGAAAGGTATATTGGTGAACAATTTGGTGATTTTCCAAATGGAATAAAGTGCTTGTTTTTCAGATATTTTACAGACACGCTGCCTCCATGGAATAAAAACACTGGTTGATAGACGCAGCAACATGTAACTCGCTACTTGTAACTCAACATCATCATTAATGCCAAAAATTATGTTAAATGTAATGTGATAGTGGTATAAATGTTATATTTTTAAGAATTTGTAAATGTTTAATCAAATTAATAAATATCTAAACAAACGTGTTTTACTCGACCACAATGATACTTTTACAACTATCTTAAAATGCACTTTTTCTGATTGTTTGGAGGGTCCCTTATTGGCGTCGTTCTAAATTGATCTATAAAGGCACCTAATAATTGCACTCATGCGAAACATTTTTGTAGTAACTTGGCGTGGTACAACTTCTCAATAGTGACGGCGCTTTTCCGACGAGTTTTTGATGTCGTATATGATTGTTTTCGACGTAGTGGGGATTCTCAAAAGAGTCCCCAAATTCAAAAAATGTTGGCAGGGATACCACTCCATGTTATTTTTGTTTCGATCAATCGATCTTATTGCATTTTTCAATAACAACGTGAATCACATTTGTGCTATATTTTTATTTATTTATTTATTTATATATTTACAATCATAATGAATTATGAAAATAAACAGGTAATATATGTAGGTGCTAACAACATACACACAAAAAAAATAACTGCAAATAAATATTAACAACTTTATTTGTATGTAGAATCTGCTTATGCTCAACAAATTTGTCTATTGAACATGAGGCATTTGTTGTTGAAATGTGTTTGTAGATGCTTCACAGAGGAAATAATAGAAATATTCTGAATTTTCAACAAATTGCTTTGTTGCGAAAATAGTTGACTGCTATCGATATGAAAACAAAAATACAAGACTGGTTACGCACACATCGCTGAGAATATGTACGAAAGCTATATTTATATATTTTATATATTCTTTGTATATTTTTCAATATGGTAGTTTCTTAAATGTGTTTTTGTATGAGATAAATAGTAAAACCATATTAATATCGGGATTAGAGTTATTACAATTCTAATTAACTAGAATATATAGCACTGGGAAAAAAGTTGTCAAAATGCTTGCTAGACCCGGGACTACTCAAATTTAAAATTGTCAAACATTTACAAAACTGAGTATAGGATTTTCGACACAAAAATGTTACATGTTCCCCGTCCAAAAATAACATTTTGGTCATATTCCTTCTCTGTGTGTACTTAACAAAATATCTCCAAAATTGTTCCGGCAATTTTGCAATTTTGGTGCAATTCATAGCAAAATTCTGTCAATATTAATTTCAATTTAATTTTTTATCAATACACCAATAAATTTGTTACAGGTCATTGATAAACTCCAACAAACCACAATCAAATTTTTTCGTTCAAATTCAAAAATATTTGTTGACGATTAAACGTAACGTTCAACAACAAATATTTTGTACTGTTGGATGCTCAACAAATTACTTACAAATTATGTTATTGAGAACACAAATTATTTGTTGCCTTCTGATGGTGACGATTGCTAACAACTTTTTTGTAATAATGGTTATTAAAAGTACAAATTAGTTTGTTGCAGGAAAATTAACAAATTTTGTTATTGGTTTTCCAACAAAAGTTATTGGTTCTCAAACTTATTTTTATCTGTGTAGGTTTACGACCTGACTTGTACTATAATTTCACACAAATCATTTGAATAAAAATTATTTCTTAATTCACATTGCAAATGGCGCCATGTTTTGAAACTAACTAATCTCAACATATGGAAGGATTTAACACGATCTAATTAGGGATTGTTCGCTTTACGTCAGATTTTCAACTCGAAAAAAACAAAGTACCACAAATGAAAAAATATTTCGGTAGTTTTTCGCATTTTTTGTTTTGTATGGGATTTCGTTGCGGAAACCTACCTACCTTTAGCCGAATCCGAACGACGTTTCACATTGCAATGAAACCACTTAGAGAAGCATTGAAACACACAGAAATGTCACCAGCATTACTGAGGTGGGCACGGCGGCTCGCAACCTCTTGGTAGAGCAAATTTCATCTAAAATTTGAAATGTGGTACGTTGTGTTAGACTTCCAATAACCATACAAAAATATATATAGCCCCCATATAAACCTACCCTACCTACAGATTAAAGTCCCATATAATTGAATTATATGGGACTTTAATCTGCCTTTTTTATTTGGGTTATATCCCATATGGAGTAACTTACAATTTAGAAGACGACGTTAAGAAGTTGTAAGATATCTTGCCATCGGTAAGTGTTACCACAACCCAAGTAATTCGATTGTGGATTACAGCCTTTAGTAGAAGTTTCTACGCAATCCATGGTGGAGGTTACATAAGATTCGGCCCGGCCAAACTGGCTACGCCCATGTACGGTATTAGGGGTAATATTGAGAAATATCGATTTTACGGCTTTTTAAAAAAAATTTAAAAATTGTCTTTTGATTTTTATTTTTTCGAAATTGCAAATAGTGGACTTTTTACTACATGAATTTTGCAATAGTTGACTTTTTGGGATAGCGTGGACTTTCGACTGTTGTGATAATTGAAAAATTGATTCTTGCATTTTCAGCATAAAAAGTCCTACACATCACATTCCCCTTTCAATTTAAAATCGTTAAAGTTCGATCAGTTGATTAAAAAAACATCAAAAATCGATTTTCTATTTTTAACCTTACAAAAACTCGACTTTTTGACTTTTGATTCAGCTCAAACGAGGAGTCCTTTAACATATTTAGTTTGATTTGAAGTTGTTATTTTAAAGCCAATATTTAGTATAATGTCCCACTGTGCGTAGTAAAATGTTAACATTATATGCTAGCATGTTTGACATGTCTAACTTTACAGCATGGGCATTTGGATGCATTTCGGTTGCTGCTAATTTCACTCCTTGTTTAGTTTCTCTTTCATTTTTGTGTTGAATAGTCGACCGGTGATAAGCCAAATCCTTATTTTGCTTTTGCCATTCCAAAAAATTCTTAAAGTGTGTAAAATTAAGATTTAGCAATTTTGGGATCAGTTTTCTAATAAAAGGTAAGTTCAAATTGGTACTTGGCACATCGATATCGATGATCCCACAAAATTTGCAAGAGATGCTGCAGAAAATGAATATAATGCATAGAATGGAAAATGGGAGTGAGCAACTCCCAACTGGAGACAAAAATCATAGAATAAAGTAAACGGTCCCAATACCAAGAGAGAGACAGACAATTTGCAAGAGAAACAGTGATTTTCGAAAATCAAACCAAAAGCTCTTAAATAAATTCTCTTAACAGTAAAACAATGTACACTCTTAAGGTGATCTGTTAAATGTTCTAGAGTAAGAGGTGTTACACGAAATTGCCATGGTTTAACATTTCACGTTTGAGATACGTAGAAATTCAATTATCAATTAGAATAAATTTTTTTGTGAAAAATTGTTGTAAAAAAACGATTCTCAGGGAAATAAAATAATACATACGAACCTACATTCTCAATATTGCAATAGGGCTTGAGAATTTAAAAACTATCAGAGGTGTGCGAGTGACCTGAAATTGTAGTGACACGCGCGAACTCCGTAAGTCATAAACAAAATTCAAAGCAATATACGTGAATGGGACTAAAACAAAATATGTCTTGAGAAAGTGTGAGTGAAAATCAAAATTTGTTACTGAGTATAATTTCTTAAAAATCACGATCTCCATAAAATTCACGCCCATGATAACATTCATGCTTCCGAACAAATTATGTTTACGATTAATAATTACCATTTTTCTTTTACTCACTAACAGTTCCGTCGTTCCTTAGCCATGAATTGCCTCGAATCACTAGATTTGACGTGATTCACGAATACTGTCGTGTTACGAGAATTTTCGTGAATCACAAGAATGAGCGTGAGTCGTGCGTAAACATGAAGAGTTTTTACATGAGATGGGTGTAAAGCCATGAACAAAATTCAAAGGAATATACAGTGTCACACATAAGTATTGACGCAGCACCCTAAACCACATAGTGGTCAGCGTATTTGCGAAAAAAAATGTGCCAACCAGCAATATTGGTCGACTCATATCCAGAGCTGTGGAGTCGAAGCCGGAGTCGGAGTCTGAAGATTTTGCTGGAGTTGGTGTTGGAGTCGTATAAATTTTGCTCTACTCCGGCGAAACAAAATTTGAAAAACACTTCATATCTTTCTAACTAAAGAAATATTTCGACAAATTAGATTCCATTAGGGTTTTCAATCGAACAACGAAAAACGAAGTATTGGATTTCAGGACATTCAAAGTGTATTTATACGCGTGAAATTTCATGGTAAAAAATTATAAAAAATTTTATTTTGTCACTATAACATCAAATGACTTACCTTTTATTGTTGTGTTTATGCATTTGTTAAAAAAAAATGTTCTAATATTGAACTAAAAGAACCAAATTTCCAAATCCAAATCCCACCTCAGTAATGCTGGTGACATTTCTGAGGGTTTCAAAGCTTCTCTAAGTGGTTTCACTGGAATGTGGAACGCCGTTCGGACTCGGCTATAAAAAGGAGGTCCCTTGTCATTGAGCTTAACATGGAATCGGACAGCACTAAGTGATAAGAGAGAAGTTCACCACTGTGGTATCACAATGGACTGAATAGTCTAAGTGAGCCTGATACATCGGGCTGCCACATAACCTAACCTAACCTACAATCCAAATTAAAATATTTTTTAATTTCAAATATCTTCACGTCACTTTTAACATGTGAGTTTTAAACGAAATTATTTGGTGTGTCACTATATGTGAAAGTGCGTGGATGGGACTGAATCAAAATGTCTTGAGAAAGTGCGAGTGAAAAAGAAAAAATGTCTGTGAGTAAAATATCTTCAAAACCATGACCATGGAGAATTCATGCTCAAAAATCGCACTCACGAACAAATTCCCACATGCCCGTCCTGGGTTCGATTCCAGTTTCCACCGAAACCCTCTCAGTAAAGCAGTTTTAAGTTTTTCTTAGGTGATTTCATCGTAATTTAAATACCGTTCGCTATCATAGGACTGGAACCGGTGCGCTGCCACCGTGGTGCAATGGTTAGCATGCCCGCCTTGCATACACAAGGTCGTGGGTTCGATTCCTATTTCGACCGAACACCAAAAAGTTTTTCAGCTGTGGATTATCCCACCTCAGTAATGCTGTTGACATTTCTGAGTGTTTCAAAGCTTCTCTAAGTGGTTTCACTGCAATGTGGAACGGCGTTCGGACTCGGCTATAAAAATGAGCTCCCTTGTCATTGAGCTTAACATGGAATCGGGCAGCATTAAGAGAGAAGTTCACCACTGTGGTATCACAATGGACTGAATAGTCTAAGTGAGCCTGATACATCGGGCTGCCACCTAACCTAACCGGTGCGCTTTCAAAAATGATGTTCTTTATTCTTACTACACAGGAACAGAGTAAGTATTAATAAAATGGTATAAATTATATAAATGTTGTAAAAAAATGCTGAATCCATTTTAGAAGAAATGCAAATTTTTGAAAATATTTGAGGTCAAGCGTTTTAGACAAAAACCTGTCTATGGGGTGCTCCTGCTAAATTGTCCCAGGACGTGTTCTTTGTAATGAGTCCAAGAAGTGTCCTAAGTGTCCCAATGACAATGAAGTGACCGGTCCCTTTTATACGTTTGGACTAGAACTGGGTCTGGTCCATACACACCAGGAACTAGTTCTGTACCGGTCTTGTGGTTGATCAATTTCTCCTAGGGCGGCTATAAATAAGAGGAACCTTGATATTGAGCTAAACATAGAATCAGGCAGCACTCAATGACAAGAGAGACAGTGGTATCACATTGGACCGAATCGTCCAAGTATGAATGAAATAACGGGCTAACCTATCCTAAACCTACGGTCAAATTCACACTCTTCGATATCACGAAGAAATGTAGTACTTCGGCAACATTTTTTTCAGTGTATGTAGGGAATTTTTGCTGTGTATTGAAAATGTAAAAAATTGGTTAATATGTGTTGTGTAGCAGACTATTGAATTTGTAGGACTCTACTTCGGTAAAATAAAGACATTTTTTATAGACCTATCTACACAAAAAAAAAATTCTGATTCAATCACGAAATTAATTGATCCAATTAATTTTTAATTGAAATGTCTTCAGTCACAGAAATGATAGTCTCAATTAAAAAATTAATTGAAATTAATTTATTAATTTTTGTGATTGATTTTTGTTTCAATTAAAAAATTGTTGAATCAATTAAATTTTTAATTGAATATTTTTTAAAACTCAATTAAAACTTTAATTGGAAACATTTTCGTGATTTTGTTTCTGTGTAGCTTTAAATTTAGGCTCAATAAAATTAAAATTAGGATACAGATCCAATTGATGGAATTTTTGTGATCTTTTTCGATATATTAATAAAGCTACTTACGTACAAACAAATGACAGTTAAAAATCCAAATTGTAAAAGTAAAAAAATTAATGCAAAATATAATAATAATAATCATAAATTAAAGAATATACAAAATGATCGAAATAAGTCTTAGCCTATATTTGAAGCGTTTTTATCTTAAGGTAGGTATTAAGTTCGAGTTTAGTAGCTAAAATCGCTAAAGTGAAAACTAAATCAGTAAAAAAATGCATAAAATTATACATATTTGTGGCAAATTTTATTATAAATTGATGGGGAATAGGCCAAAGCAAATTTTCACAAAGTTTGTATTCCTTAAAGTGTATTAATTAAGAAAAATAATAGTGAAAAAATGGTGATTTTAGCGGCTAAACTCGAACTTAATACCTACCTTAAGATAAAAACGCTTCAAATATAGGCTAAGACTTATTTCGATCATTTTGTATATTCTTTAATTTATGATTATTATTATTATATTTTGCATAAATTTTTTTACTTTTACAATTTGGATTTTTAACTGTCATTTGTTTGCACCACCGTGGTGCAATGGTTAGCATGCCCGCCTTGCATACACAAGGTCGTGGGATCGATTCCTGCTACGACCGAACACCAAAAAGTTTTTCAGCGGTGGATTATCCCACCTCAGTAATGCTGGTGACATTTCTGAGGGTTTCAAAGCTTCTCTAAGTGGTTTCACAGCAATGTGGAACGCCGTTCGGACTCGGCTATAAAAAGGAGGTCCCTTATCATTGAGCTTAACATGGAATCGGGCAGCACTCAGTGATAAGAGAGAAGTTCACCAATGTGGTATCACAATGGACTGAATAGTCTAAGTGAGCCTGATACATCGGGCTGCCACATAACCTAACCTAACCTAATACCCACCTTTAGATCGAAATATTAATTTGAGGAGGACTTAATTTTAAAGACGATTTTACGTTAAGGCATAGCATAACTTCTAATTGAAATCGAGTCTGAATTTAGACTTTGGTGGCTGAAGATGAAGGAAAAAAATTGAATGAAGTAAAATTTGTTTCCTCGAATCAAGTACGTAAAACTCAAATTTAAAAGAGAATTGTGTCTTAACGATATCCATACTTCAACTGTACGCTAGTTTGATTCGGAATCAATACCAAAATCATTAATGCAAAAAAGAAAATCTTTGGAACCGGGCATGCTTTTTTTCAGTGTAGTTATTTGCTTCAATTTAGTTTGATTCGGAATCAATACCAAAATCATTAATGCAAAAAAGGAAATCTTTGGAACCGGGCATGCTTTTTTTCAGTGTAGTTATTTGCTTCAATTTACTTTGAACTACGAGTAATATTTTGTCTTCTCTTTCAGATGGAGTTCGTGCCGCATATTGAAGCCGATGTCACCTCAAATAATAAGGATATTTCCCATGATTTACAATCTTATGAAATCGTTTGCGACGGGAAGAGTTATAAAAATAATTTGAAGAGGAGAGTTGATGAAATCGAGAAGTCGTCGGAAAACAAAAACAGCTTAGCAGAGAGAGTTCGAGATGAAGTAGAAATTTTCATTGTTAAGAGAAAGAAAATCGTTGATGATGTAATAGAAAAACATTTTGGGTTTGATGTAAAACTCGATTCAAATATCTTTTGTAGCAGTGGGGAAGGAGAGATAAAGGCTTCAGATGAATCCTTAAACCCGAACTGTGATTCAAGGAATCTTAATAGTAATACTATGGTCATGGAACAGCCTGTATTGAATATGGAAATAGAATATGAAGACACAATTTATTTGAGGGAAACTCTTTTAGGCGATCATAGTGGGACCAAAAAAGAGAACATTTTCATTAAGTCGATGGAAAAGGAGAAGTTTGCCTATGATTCTGTGAATATTAAAAATGAGGAAAATATTGATCAGGTGGAAGGAATTTATACAGACCCAACAAAAAGGCATATTGAGAAATTACTCACGCCAAGTTCAATTGAGAATTGGAGTGGAGAATTGGAAATAACTCAACTTAATAATATCGTAGAACTTGTCGATATAAAAGAAGATACATTTGTTGTTAATGGCGATATCATGAATGATGATGTACGAGAAAAGAAACACGGCGATATTAAGCAACAAAATAAATCATTTTTCTATAAAAGCGAAGGAGAGAAACTTAAAGATGGTAATGAACAAATAATTGGGAATCCAGATTTAATCAATGATTCTTTAAATAAGACAAAAGGTTTTCATAAACCAATGGATTGTTTTGCAAAGCAAACTAAAAATAATATTCAGGAAGAGGGGTCCAATGAAACTTCCTTTAATGATGTCGGCTCAAATACATCTGTAAAGACATCATCCCCCCCAAATATGCAGAAATGTTTCGATAAACGTTTACTCTCACATATTCGTAAATACAGCAATATATATGACACTGAACACAAGTTATATTCAGATACTGCTGTGTTGAATAAAACATGGCTAGAAATTGCTCAAAAAATGAGAAGTGATGGTAAGTAATATAACGATGGTACATTATGAAATAAATGATTAAAAATTAAGGTTTTTTTGTTTTCAATTAATAATTGTTGATAAAAACTACCTCGATGTCTTAACTTTTAATTTATATTTATTCATCAGGAAAATTTTTGAAAATAACAAAAACTATACACTAACTATTGAGTAAATAACTAACGACTCGATTAGGTATTTACTCTATGTTCTTTTCAGAAATTTTCCTGATAAAGTCTTTCAATGAAAAGTCGAAATATTGAACAAATATAAATTAAAAGTTAAGACCTCAAGCTCGTTTTTATCAACGTCTAAGTACAGGTCAAATATAATTTAATTTGAAATAAAGGTAAACAAATTAAGAAGGTAGCTAGTGTAATTATATTATATTAAGTACTAAAATAAAATAATTATGTAAAATTAAATGTAATTTTTTTAATTATTATAAGTTATATTAAATTAAGTTCAGCCAATTAAAATAATGTAAACTAAATAAAATTAAACTAAATTAAAATTAATTATATGAAATTATACGATATTCCCCTATTAGTTGCCCCAAGGATGAAATAGCATTCATGCCAAATTGCCCAAAATTTCTCAATCCCCTTTCAATTTTAATGTTTTTAATATAAAAATACACACTTAAAGTGTAAAGTAAAGTGCCAACACTCAAAGCAAACAAAAAAATTAATCCTCTATTTCACTAAAGCCAATTTAACTTTATTTTATTTCATGGAATTATTATGTTTGGAGAAAGTTTGCGTACGTGAGTTAAATGAACTAAAAACCAGGACAAATTATACACAAATAAAGCATAAAAATTTACTAAATACGTACTTCTCACAAAATAGTTTATTGTTTCTTAAATTTGGACATTTTACTCCAAATGCGCCCATCTTGACATTCTTGCAATTTTGAATTCCATTTTTTTCCTTCACACTACAAAATTTTTTTTAAAAAGTAAAAAAACAAGTATATACAGCAGTAAGTTCGGCCGGGCCGAATCTTAAATACCCACCACCATGAACCATATATTAGGGTTTCCTTTGAAATTTCAGGAGGGCTTGAGGACTTGAGGACACATCCCGAAGATAAATTTAAAGATTTCACCTATGAGGACTATATCAGATTCTGGATTTATAAGAACCATTTTTGTTTGAGGTTTAGAGGAATCATTAACATCTCTTGTAAGTGTGCAAGAAAATTATAAAATAACGTCTTGATTTGAAATCTTAAATCTGTAGAAGTAAAATCTGGAAATTTTACATTGAGTTTCAAGCAATTTTCATGATCAGTGCGCCTTCTACACCCTCAAGAAGTGAAGTCGGTCTATATGGAGGCATTACCAAATGGACCGATAAAAACTTAATGCGATACACGTTTTTGTGAGCCTAAAATACCAGAATATTTACAATTTCAGGCATATCAGATAAAAACTACGGTTTCTAGAAACCCAAGGAGTTAAATCGGGAGATCGTTCTTATGGGGGCTATACTAAAATATGGACCGATACCCACCATTTTCGGCACACCTCTTTGTGACCCGAAAATACCTCTAGATTTCCAATTTCAGGCAAATAGGATAAAAACTTCGGATTCTAGAAGCCCAAGAAGTAAAATTGGGAAATCGGTCTATATGGGGGCTATACCAAAATATGGATCGATACTCACCATTTTCGGCACACCTCTTTATGGTCCTAAAATACCTCTAGATTTCCAATTTCAGACAAATTGGATAAAAAATACGGTTTCTATAAGCCCAAGACCCCAAATCGGGAGATCGGTCTATATGGGGGCTATCCCAAAATATGGACCGATACTCACAATTTTTGGCACACGTATTTGTGGTCCTACAATATCTCTAGATTTCCAATTTCAGGTAAATTGAATAAAAACTGCGGTTTCTATAAGCCCAAGAAGTAAAATCGGGAGATCGGTCTATATGGGGGCTATACCAAAATATGGACCGATACTCACAATTTTTGGCACACGTATTTGTGGTCCTACAATACCTCTAGATTTCCAATTTCAGGTAAATTGAATAAAAACTGCGTTTTCTATAAGCCCAAGAAGTAAAATCGGGAGATCGGTCTATATGGGGGCTATACCAAAATATGGACCGATACTCACAATTTTTGGCACATGTATTTGTGGTCCTACAATACCTCTAGATTTCAAATTTCAGGTAAATTGAATAAAAACTTCGGTTTCTATAAGCCCTAGAAGTAAAATCGGGAGATCGGTCTATATGGGGGCTATACCAAAACGTGGACCGATACTCACCATTTTTGGCACATCTCTTTATGGTCATAAAATACCTCCAGATTTCAAATTTCAGGCAAATTGGATAAAAACTACGATTTCTATAAGCCCAAGATCCCAAATCGGGAGGTCGGTTTATATGGGGACTATATCAAAACCTGGACCGATATAGCCCATCTTCGAACTTGACCTGCCTGCAGACAAAAGACGAGCTTGTGCAAAATTTCAGCACGATTGCTTCATTATTGAAGACTGTAGCGTGATTACAACAGACAGACAGACAGACAGACAGACAGACAGACAGACAGACAGACGGACAGACGGACATCGTTATATCGTCTTAGAATTTCTCCCTGATCAAGAATATATATACTTTATATAGTCGGAAATCGATATTTCGATGCGTTACAAACGGAATGACAAACTTATTATACCCCCGTCACCATTCTATGGTGGTGGGTATAAAAATAAATGTTGTCTAATACATTTTCTTGAATTTGTCGAAAAATATTTACTTATTTTTGTGATATCGGTGTGATGTCAGCGTTTGTAATACTGTTTAGTTAAAATTTTCTAAAATTAACCAAAATTTTTCTTTTTTTATAATTTTATCTATTTTTATAATTTTATCTCCATTTCATTCATTCGGAGAAGTAACTCAGTTTACCTACTGTTTACTACTTTACTATTGAAAATTTTCTTTGCATACTTTTAGGTGGTTGAATTGTCCGTTTAGAAAAATAATGTATAAGAATAATGTAGTAATAATATAATAAATAAAGTATATAAAAAAAAGGAAAGGCAACAGCTATTGCATTCGAATATTTAATATATTTTTTTACTGTAATTCCTTTTTTATTTATAAAAATAATTTTAAAAATAAGTGTTTAATTTTTCAAATTTTTTACAATATCATTAATACCAATTTACATTTCCAAATTTTTACATTTAGTTTTTTTCTAACAAACTAATCTGCTTTTATGAACTTAATGTAGGTATAAAATTCAGTATCCGTACAAATTAATTCAAGGTAAAGCAGACGAACATGTTTGAACGATTCTGAAAATTAGTAAGAATGAACTACTGCACGATAAATATGGTCACGGTTTGGCGCCAATGGTTGTTTTCTGTCCTTTAACATAATTTATTTTTTCTTTTATGAAACGATGAAATTTCATAAATGGCAGTTTAAAAGCATACCAGGTTATTAGAATTTCCTTGCAATAACCTGTTATGCAATGGAGTGCAATTTAGTTAATTTTTCGATCGAAATAGTTAATTTTTCCCCATGAAATAGTTTATTTTTTATACCCACCACCACAGAATGGTGACGGGGGTATAATAAGTTTGTCATTCCGTTTGTAACACAACGAAATATCGATTTCCGACTATATAAAGTATATATATTCTTGATCAGGGAGAAATTCTAAGACGATATAAGCATGTCCGTCTGCCTGTCTGTTGTAGGTTAGGTTAGGTGGCAGCCTGATGTATCAGGCTCACTTAGACTATTCAGTCCATTGTGATACCACATTGGTGAACTTCTCTCTTATCACTGAGTGCTGCCCGATTCCATGTTAAGCTCCATGACAAGGGACCTCCTTTTTATAGCCGAGTCCGAACGGCGTTCCACATTGCAGTGAAACCACTTAGAGAAGCGTTGAAACCCTCAGAAATGACACTAGCATTACTGAGTTGGGATAATCCACTGCTGAAAAAATTTTTGGTGTTCGGTCGAAGCAGGAATCGAACCCACGGCCTTGTGTATGCAAGGCGGGCATGCTAACCAGTGGCTCCCCTGTCTGTTGTAATCACGCTACAGCCTTCAATAATGGCGCTATCTTCCTGAAATTTGGAACAGATTCGTGTTTTGTTTGCAGGCAGGTCAAGTTAGAAGATGGGCTATATCGGTCCAAGTTTTGATATAGTCCCAATATAAACCGACCTCCCGATTTGGGGTCTTGGGCTTTTAAAACCCGTAGTTTTTATCCAATTTGCCTGAAATTTGAAATCTAGAGGTGTTTCAGAACCATCAAAGAGTGTGCCGAAAATTGTGCCTATCGATCCTTTTTTTGGTACAGCCCCCATATAGACCGATTTCCGTATTTTGCTTCTTGGGCGTCCAGAATCTGTATTTTTTATCCAATTTGCCTGAAATCGAAAATCTAGAGGTATTTTAGGACCATAAAGAGGTGTGTCGAAAATGGTGCGTATCGGTCGATGTTTTCGTACAACCCCCATATAGACCGATCTCCAGATTTTATTTCTTGGGCTTCTAGATACTGTATTTTCTATCCGATTTGCTTGAAATTGAAAATCAGAGGTATTCTAGGACCATAACGAGGTGTGCCGAAAATGGGATGTATCGGGATGTCCATGTTTTGGTATAGTCCCCATATAGACCGATCTCCCGATTTTATTGCTTGGGCGTCTAGATACTGTATTTTCTATCCGATTTGCTTGAAATTGATCACAAATAGGTGTGTCGAGAATGGGGAGTATCGGTCCAAGTTTTGTTGTATCTCCCATATAAACCAATCCCGGATAATTGGATATCGAGATGTATTTTAGGACCACAAATAGGTGTGCAGAAAATGGGGTGTATCGTTCCATGTTTCGTTGTAGCCCCCATATAGACCGATCTCCAAAATTTACTTCTTGGACTTATAGAATCTGTAGTTTTTATCCAATTTGTCAGAAATTAGAAATCTAGAGGTATTTTAGGACCATAAAGAGGTGTGTCGAAAATGGTCCGTATCGGTCCATGTTTTGGTATAGCCCCCTTATAGACTGATCGCCGATTTTAGATTTCGTAGTTTTTACCCAATTAAATTGGAATTCTAGAGGTATTTCAGGAACATTAAGAGGTGTGTCGAAAATTTTGAGTATTGGTCCATGTTTTGGTATAGCCCCCATATAGACCTACCTCCCGGATTTATTGAAAATGTAAATATACTGGTATTTTATTTGAATCGCATTTATTTCTACCGGCCCATTATGTAAGCCATTTATCGATCAACCGATTTCACTTCTTGAGGGTATAGCAGGACCACTGATCATATAAATTGCTTGAAACTAAAAGTAAAATTTCCAGATTTTACTCCTCGTTATCATTTAAATAATGGCGGTAAAAATCTACGGATTTAAGATTTCAAATCAAGGCTTTTTTCATAATTTACACGATATATTTATGATTTCTCTAAAATTCAATCCTGAATATGATCTAGTATTCATAGGTAGAATCGCTAAATTTATCGTCGGGAAGTGTACTGATTGAATTGATCTGCTTGGGAGAATATCTGTCATCAAACCCTCTTAAATCGTACATATATTATAAAGATACCCGCACCCTCAAAAAAAATCGCTTCTTTAACATATGTTCCAAACATATTTTGCAGGAAGCACATATATTATTGCATACTGCCGAAACATTAATATGTTTGTTTTATGTGAACATATTATATGTTTGGAAGCATTTTGAGTAAAAAATATTATATGCTTGGAAGAATTTCTCCCAAACACGATTGTGCTCATTCCCTAACATACTCGTAATTTTCACTTCCACGAAATTTTTTAGTTATTGGCACCTTTTTCTGTAATACAAATAATGTTGAAGAAATTATTCACTTTTATAAATTTTTTAAATTTTACCTTTCGCCTGCACGGAGAATCGAACCGAGGACCATACAGTTTGTAAGCCAACACACTATCCACTGGGCTACGTAGCTGTTATAGTCACCAGTAGATAATTATCGTTTTAAGTTACATTTATATAGCATAGTTTGCAGCGCCCACGAGCCCATGCAAACATAACATTATTTAACAGAAACATACATTTGTTTGCCACGTGGAGCAGTGGTTAGCATGTCTGCCTTGCATGCAAAGGGTCGTGGGTTCAATCCCTGCTCCGACCGAACATTTTTTTTTTGTTTTTGTTATTTTTTTTTTTTTAATTTACACATTTATATTTATACTATATTATTTTTTTTTAAATGAAACTTCGAAATATGCGTTATTAAAGATTTATAGTCAGTAACAGTGCTTGATATAAACGAAATTGACTGATTTTTGGATAAAATATTATTTTTTATTGCAAAAATAACAATCTTGTAATAAAAAACTGTTTTTGTACAAAACTTTAAAATTTGGAAGGAATTCAAAAACTAACAAAAGAAGAACGTGGAGTCGAGTATAAACATACATACATAATTTTATAATATAAACATAAATTTATTTAGGAGTGAACAGTTTTTTACTAGCATTTAACACCATCGCTCTAAAATTCCTTTTATTTTTCTTTAATAATTCATTTTAAAGAAAATAAACTTTTTAAATTGTTTTAGCTGTAAAACTCGAACTTAATGCCCGCTTTTATATTTGATGGTGTCCGTCAACTCCTCGTGGACTACTTTTTAATAAAGAAGAACTAAAGTTTGTTTTTTTACATTTTACTGTGTAATTTTTCACTATTTCCTCCTTATTTCATTTTACTGTTCCAACTGTAAAAAGAGTATAGTGCCCTTTCGTTATTTTTATGAAGACCCCTGATTCCTTTTAACGAACCAAGAAAAAAATTGTGCCCATAATGCCAAAATGATAAACAAAACACATGTCCACACATACATAAAATGCTGCTCTCACGGCGAAAACACATGCTGTTTTTTTTAATGTCTATTCTCTTGGTTCCGAATGTCTATTCTCTTTATTCAAATTAAATAATATTTAGACTTAAACATATCAAATTTTTGGCCTTATCATAAAACAGTTTTCCGAAACAACATACAAGCGGTTTCACAGAAATTGTTCTCTTTTGACTCTTTTGCTGTGTTATATTGATATCTTTCGTCAACTCTCCCGGTTTCCATTTCTATTTCTTTCTCTATACTCTCTCTCTGTCACTTTGAATAAAATATAACAACATATGTATGTTTAGTCGAAATTTGTAAATTTATATATGTTTGTATTCACACATATGATTTTTATGAAACATTCATACCCCAAACATAATATATTCTAACATATTAACATAGATGTCCCAAACATTTAGTGTTAGTTTAGGAACATTACATGTTTGCACTTAAATATATTGTGGTTTAAAATCGTGCCCGAAACACATTTTGTTTAAATCGGAACATATGAAAAACATATTTTTCTAACAGTGCGCACCGACGAAGAGTTTTCAAAGCAAACTATTATATTTGATTCATGGTGGTGGGTATTTAAGATTCGATTTATTTAAGATGCCCAGTCGAACTTACTACTGTATATACTTGTTTTTGCTTATTTCTACTTGTACATTGTTAATCGTTTTATTTTCAGTAAAAATCTGCAGGAACAGATACAATGAACTTCGGAACAAATATGAGCTATACCTGCATCAATTGCGTAATCAATTCAAGAGGCCTACCCCAGATTTGGCAAATGTTGAAGATTTTCATTTGGATTCTGAGTTATTATGTCTATTCAAATTCCTTTTTGATTCTGGAAAGTCAACAATTCCGCAAGGCCTCAGTAATAAAGGAAGAGAAAAATATGCTATGTCCCCGCAAACAGTTACCAAAAACAAATCTATGCATTCTACAGAATGTGAGGAGAAATCAACTACTAATGAAGATCATGAAGACGATGATTTGATAGTGATTGAAAACAAACCAGAATTAATAGTTATCGAGGATGATGTTCATCCTCAGCCTTTTGAGGAATATAAGATTACCCATGAAATGAGAAAATTGGTAGAACTGGTCAAATTATATCCAGAGCTTTATGACATTAAAAATCCTCAGTATAATGATTATGGTCGCAAAAGTTGTGCCTGGAATGCCATTGCTGATAGTCTGGGCGAGAAAGGTATGTTATAGAAATAAAGATGCTTCACATCTTGCAAACAATCTAATAACAATCGAAAATCTGCTTATGCTTCTTGGTTTCTAGTCCCCAAAGTAATGAAACTTTGGCTTTTAATGATAACACGCTTCGAATGGGAAATATCACGAAAACGTCTGAAGAAATATGCAGGCACATATCATCTTACAGAGTTACAAATTCTACTTTTCCCTTTTCGCAGTCTCTTAATGTTGAAGTAAGTTATTGTCGGTTAATTGCATTCTTGGTTTCTTTCAATTCATAATTTATCCCTTGCTAGTCCCAACTCGGTGTATAAGCAATCCTTTTACTTAAAGGAGGCGTGGTATGCGCCCATGGATTCTTTTCGGGATACCAATGCTTTTATTAGGCGTATGAAGCAGATACCAGATATTATATTCGTAACTGATCTATTGTTGTATAAAAACAAAAAGAATAAGAAATTTTTCGAGCTGTGGTATGAAATGGCCAGAATTGGAGGTGAGTGAAATTGAAGATCTATGAAAGAGCAAAATCTATGAAAACCAAATGAAGCAATCGTTAGTTAGAAAGGTAGTTTCAGACGTTTGCAACTAATGTTATGTGTTTCTTTAAACGAAGTTTAACTGCGCTTGTGTATGTATTGCACACTGGTCTATGAAAAGACCTGCTGGCACGGTTGTCACAGTTGGTAGAATTATATCAAAAAATGGTAGATTTTTTACTGTTTGGTAGATAGGTAGAATTCTTGAGGTTTTTGGTAGATTTTGCAAAACAATCCTCTGCAACTAGGAGGTACTTCAGTTTTCTTTATAAATAAAATTTTCACCAACTAAATAAAATATTGATCGAATTTGTTGTAGAAATAAATATATAAGAAAATGTTTTGACAAAATTTTCTATAGAATTAAAATTTTGACAAAATGTTCTGTAGAAACAATTTTTTGAAAAAAATTCTATAGAAATAATTTTTTGAGAATATTTTCTATAAATTCAATATCTTTAACAATTTTAATTTTCCTGTAATTTCATAGAGGAAAATTAAAATGTACACTCAAAAGAAAGTGTACCCTATATATTACTAAAGTCAATTTAACTCTATTTTAGTTCATGCACTCAAAACAAGCATGCGCGGTTCCAAAGATTTTGTCTTTACACTAACGATTTTGGTATTTATTCCGAGCCAAAGAAGTGGAGAATTGAAGTGAGGAAACTTTTAAGACAGAATTGTCTTTTAGATTTAAGTTTTGCGTACTTGATTCTAGGTAGCAAATTTTAATTTATTGTTTTTTTTCTGTTTTTTTTTCTTCAAGTGCAATTAAAGTCCTTTAAAAACGTGTTAACGACATATTAAATTTGTAAATTCGGACTCGACTTCAATTAGAAATTACGCTATGTTTCAAGTAAAAATCGTCTTTAAAATAAAGTATTGCAAAACATGTCCTATTTTTAAACGCTTTTTGGCTTTGTTGTCAAGATGCAAAAAGACAACAAATTTAAAGACAATTTCATTAATTTTAAAGAATTTTTTACAATTATTGAAGACAAGTTGACCTTAGCCAAACAAAATTTTCTTTCATTTTAGGATACCCATTTGTAATTCGAATCACTTAATTATAAGGAAAAAGCGACTTTATAGAAAAGTTTATCGTCTTTTGGACAAGGAAAAAAACTTTATATCAGAGAAATGCGTCTTCTATGCTAAGCAAAAAAAAAAAAACGCATTCGTATTTTAAAGACATGAAATCTTTGGGCTCACGACAATATTCTTTTCAGTGTGGAATTATTATGTTTTGAGAAAGTTTTATTGACTTGCCCATGATAAACTTCGTATGGCACTAAAGAAATTTTTACAATTTTGAACTCCAATTTTTTCTTCACACTACAAAATTTTCTTTTGCAAGTGAAATATTGTTGTATACTGAAAAAAAAAATATTTACGTGATATTAAAGATTGCGTAACCTAAATTTTAGAATGCCCAATTTATAAAATATTAAGGACAAATTTCTTTAAAATAATGAAATTTTAATTAAAATAAAGTTTGTAATCTTTGCTTCAAAAAATTGTTTCATTAAATTTACGATACAAATTTTGTAAATTTGCGTCCCTCCATTAAAGTCGCACGTCTTTTAGCTAAGGAAAATTTTCCTTAATGTAAAGAAACACACTTTTGATTTAAAGAAATCTTTCTTAAATAAACTGAAATATTACATTTTTAGATTTAGACACTACAAAGATTTATTTTGAGGATTTTGCATCTTTGGTTTAAAGATTTATTTTATTTTATTTTAACTCATTTTACAACCAAGCCGAAATGGCCATATACGGTTACAGGGATACTCAAAATAAAGAATTACATTAAATTTACTTAAAAAAAAAATTATAAAAATAAATGGGACTACAATCAAGGACTGCAAAAACTTGACATTATTACACCTTATTACTAAGTATATATCTTACTACTATATGTAGACTACGTTACAAAAACCATTTGATATATAAATATATAAATTTAGGAATTGAATTAATTTTTCGAATTAATAAAATCTTTTTTTACTTTGAAGTATCCGATATGTTAGGTATAGTGGCAGCCCGATATTGCAAGCTCTCTTGGACTATTCAGTCCATTGTGATACCACTTATCACTGAGTGCTGTCCGATTCTATGTTAACCTCAATGACAAAGGACCTCCTTTTTATAGCCGAGTCCGAACGGCGTTCCACATTGCAGTGAAACCACTTAGAGAATCCACCGCTGAAAAACTTTTTGGTGTTTGGGTTTGAACCCACGACCCTGTGTATAGGCTTCATTTCGTTGTAATTCGTAAAAGCAGCCAATGCAGCGACATCCAGCATATTATAAAACATGGCCAATGGCCATCGTTGTGTTGCTCTTTTGCATCTGAAAGTGCCTAGCATTTGATCCATGGTATCAACGCCGCATTTGTTGGCGTTGTAATCTAATATGGCATAGGGCTTCCGCTTCTTGGTTTGCTCGTCAACGAGGCAGGTGCAGTGCATTGTTGAGAGCACGTTCACCACTTTATTTTTTTCGGCACGTATGAGCATAACGATATATCCCCCTCGTTGAACCCAAATAATGTACTATTGATGGCGCGCTTCGGGTTCTTCTTGAACTCCTGTGGAATGAATGTTTTGTTGTAGCGCACTGTACCAACATATGCGGTCTTCCTCCTCAACAAAATATGCGCCAAGTCAAGAGTGGTAAAGAAATTATCCGCGTATATAGTACGGCCAGCATCTAAATATTTTTCCACAAGATCCAGCTCTACGTTCTGCCCTTGGTTTATCTCCCGTTGTTGGTTTGGCAGTTTTCCAGAATATATCATTCCCTTCACAGGATAATAACTCTGTGATTCGCATAACCACCATACTTTCAAACCATACTTAGCTGGCTTTGATGGAATATATTGTGTGAAGCGGGTGCGGCCTCTGTAAGGGAACAACTGCTCATCAACTGTTAGTGCTTCATGAGGAGTATAAGCTGCTGCCAAGTTATGTTGCAACATTTCCCAAATGTCGTCAATAGCCGCAGTTTTGCTGTTGATGAGTCGCTGTTGTCGATTGTTTCCATTGTCGAATCGAATAAATTGCTTTATACACATGAAGCGATCGTACGACAACGCAGCTTTGTATATTGGGCAACGCGTTTATGGTTTAATCTTGTGAGTCCAACATACAAAAGAATAGCTACAAAGGCATCAAACTCTTTCACTGTCACTTGCTTCCACTCCTTTTTCTTCGTGGGATTCGCCAAATTCCATGCAGCTGTAACCTTCCTGCCTTTAAGATTTGTTTTGTTTTTATCATCATCCCTAATGTCTTTGAGATTAGGTCTTTGTGTTCAGAACAAGTAAATTATGTGTTGAAACAATAAAAAAATTATAATGATGCCCAAAAACATGCATTTATTAGTGAAATTTAGTACAAGGTCCATACGGACCTATTTACACGTCCGCGTACTATTCTCACTAAAACCTCAATAACTCCTAAAGTAATGATCCGATCGGCTTGATTTTTTTCCAAAAGATGCGCAACAAAATACTCTTGGAATACAGAGTAACTTTGGGGTGGCTTGTAGTGGCCGAAGTATGAGTAATTACAGTTTGAAAAGGCAAAAAGGTCCTTCTCACTCATCGGAGGGTTAATATACCGTGAGAAGAGAAAGAAATTTCGATAAATGAGATCTGTATCGTAATTTTAATTTTATTGATCCTAGATTTATATCCAGATAGGTCGCTAAAAATGTTTTTATTTTAAAAAAGTCGCATCTTTGGCTCGAAATCAATACGAAAATACATATAGAAAGGTAAAAATTTTTGAATCCAAGTAAACTTTTTTTGAGTGTAGAAAAACAAAAATATATATTTACTTATTTTTGCGAAATCTGGATTGTAATACAGTTTAGTTATATATTGTAGATAAAAATATTAATCTACTTTTTCTAAAATTAACCAAAATTTTTCTTCCTGGTGGGGTCACTGTTTTTTGAGTGTAATATCTTGTCCGTGCAAGCTAAAATCTTTAAAACTTTTCAAATTCGAATTCAAGCGTATTTATACACTCAAAATATAGTCGCCCATTCAGTCAGTCGAAGAAAAAACATTTTTTCATATTAACCACAAAAATTTGATCAAAAACTTCAAAATAAGATTTTTTTAATAAAAAAAAATTCTTTTAACCCTCTAATGCCCCAATTTTTTTGCCAGGTGATTAAATTTTCAATGTTAACGATACAAAAGCAAGAGAACTAAGCAAGAAAAATGTATACGGTATGTAATGTACCGCTAAGAAACCTATCTTAAAATAAAAACAGTTTCATATTTTGTTACAATGATTTTGTTTCTCGCAAAAAAAAATCAAAATCTTGCCAATAAAGGAAAAGAAAAAAAAAAGGACTTTGGAGCCATTTATAGAGCTAGCTTCAGTCTAGGTGGGGTTCGTGTCCTCTTTCTATTAACCTCAGGTCATATACAGAATATTTTATTTAGACTCCAAAATTAAAACTAATCCAAACATTACTAATCTAAGTGGACCAAATAACCATATACAAATAAAATCAAACTAAAAGCCCCAATATGGTTACAAATTATTAAAGGGTAAATACACAAGACACCGATCATTTTTCTTAACACGATCTCCCAGATGTAATGGAGACCCATGCCTCAAAACCCACGCCATCCGAATCCTAGTGGCGAATTTTACTAGGAACCCTAAATGCCTGCCCTAACACATCATCCCACACAGGAAAACTTTTCAAAAGTTTAGCAATTCATTTTTTTTAATATTTTATTTCAATCCATGAAAGAAAAAGAACTTATGTTAGCATTAAATATAAAAAAAAATCATAAGAAAAGCTTTAACGAGCATTCAAAATTCAACCATAATGATAATTACAAAAATAAAAAAAAACTAAAATATAATAGCATTATTTGATCACAATACTTGATAAAGAGGGTAACACTGTCTAATCGAAACAAAATTTAAAAATATTCTTTTCTTCTCATCTTTTTCGTAAACACTAGACGAAATTTTGAATGGAGGTAGTAAGAAATAGTAATAATTTGATGAGATCAATGGAATCGTTATGAAAGTAGCAGAAAATAATTACAATTACGTTTTTACGCTTAAGTCCATATCAATATATCAGTATGTATGAATATGTCATTGATCTCTCAAATTTTACTCTTCTCGCTCAATTGCTGAAAGTGTTATACTACAATTCTTACTACACATATTATTATATGGGGGCCGTATGCTAGGCTGGGAAATTCCACAATTAAAAAATTATCTCAATCATTTTGACTTACCAACATTCATCAGCAACGAAGAGGCCTCCACGAACTGTTGAAACGCTGGGTTGTTTGTAGCTTGCTTGAATTTTTAAGTGAATTGATGTAGCTAAAGGGAATTGTAAATTAATGGAATTTGCCAGTTACATGCACAGTGTTCCTCAATCGTATTTTAGACCTTTACTAGATTAATTTTTCTAATTCTTCTTAATATTTTTTTTTTTTTTAATTTAAATAATTGTTAATCATGGTAATGATAAGGAGAGTTAATAATTCTTTTGAAAGAAGCGTAGTGAAATTGTTGCAAAAAAAAAGTATTAACAAATTTTATCATATTTTAACATATTTTTTTTTTTGTTTTTTTACACATTTCTTTTCTTTTTTTAATTTAGAATATTTTAAGCATTGCTCATTTAGTGATCATGCAGGTTAAAATGTAGGTATATAGAGAACTTCAAACAATATAGATTTTTTCAATGACCACTACCGTTACCTCACGAGGTGGTCTTTAACAAAAATTAATTTTTGCGTATTTAGTGATTTTTTTATATCATCGGAAATGAATTTTTTTGTAAATAATGATTTGTTTCTTTCCTTTAAACCGGAGAAATGGAACAATTAGTATTTTTCAAAAAAAATTAAAATGATATTTCTCCCGTATATATGCAATTTTAAGAAGAACACGCGAATTACTGCTGGCATGTATGAAAATGTTTTTTCTTCTTTGTTCCGTGGAGTCGTTTAATGCATAGTTGCTATGCTTAGTCTCTCTTCATTGATTAATTTGAGTTTCTAAGAGAGAACCCCTCCACGCTTCCCTCGAGCAAACTCCAGGTGTGGTGTTAATAAAGAATTTGGAAGAATTGTTGAATGTTGCCCAGTTCTCATAAAAAATTGTTTCTCCACGGGACACAGAAATTTCCTTGGTCGACTGGTACTGTTAGGGGGCCACTGATAGAGTTTGGATGTACTCCAATCTCGTATCACGTGACCAGAAAAAATCGTCTTTTCTGAAGAAATACAAAATTTCGTTTTTTTTTCTAAAAATATCACAAAATCTGATTCAAAGTAATTTTTACTTACAAAGAGCTGATTTTGAAATATAAAATGTGAGAAATCTCAAATATTTTTTTGTACCGGATGGCAGAGTTTATTGCAGATAAATTCGGCTTTATTAATGTAAGCTTTCTATATGGACTCACGATATCAATTGGTTAGCAAAAAGGAAATGCTGTTGAGCGCATGTCGGCCAAGAAATCGATATCTCGTAAAGAGAAAATTATAAAATTCTATATAGAGTCGAAAGTACGATTTGGATTCGTAACCCAGAATGTACTATTTGTTGTACCGATTGATATGTGCATATATTCTCCCCAGCGTTGCCAATCAGTGAAATTTAACAGTAATCCATACTTATGGTGTGAATTGTATTTGGGGCAAAATGAATACACACAAGAAAATTTCGGCTGCAATCACCAAATTAATTGATTCAATTAATTCTTTAATTTAAATGTCCTCAATCACAGAAATGATATTATCAATTGAAAAATAATTGAAGGTCAAATAAAAAAAAATGGACCCCATAAAAATGAAAACAATTGATATCAATAATTCTTGTGATTGATATTTTTGTTGCAATTAAAAGGTTGTTCATTCCATTAGATTTGTAATTGATATGTTTTAAAACTCAATTAAAATTTTAATTGAAAAAATTTTCGTGAATTTTTTTTCTCTGGAGGAAAAACTACAGTTGGACAGAAATATGGTCACTTTTCCTTACATTCAAAATCAATAATTTTGGTAGAAATATAATTTCAAAGATCCATTTCAGACATCCTGTCGTGTAAAATGAAAACTGAAAATTTATTGTTGTTTAAACATCGGCATAAAACCGCACATTACAAAACTGGATAATATGGAAACTTTTGTGTCCATATTAGCCAGAATGTGGTTAATGAAAAAAATAAGAATCAAAAGGATACTATGTGCGCAGATCTTTAGCATGGAATGTGCCTATGGGTTTACCCGTCAGGTCTTCAAGTAAATAATAATGATTTCCAAGTTTCTCTTTTACCCGGGCCTTAACAAAAAGAGGTGCGAGCTTAGCATTAAATCGTTTCTCCAAGCTACTTTGCACGAAATTTCGTCGTAAGACTACTTGCCCAATTTGAAAGGATTGTACTCTAATCCTTAAGTTATATTGTTGTTGATTGGTCTCGTAGGCCTTCTTAATATGTCTCTTGATATCACCTCGTATTAGTTGTAATTGATCCTCACGGGTAAGTCATCATGTTCAAGCCGTACAAAGTATAATAAGGAGAAGCTCCAGTAGATTGATGGTACGAATTTCTTAAGGCACAGCTAATAGCACTTACGTTTTCGTCCCATCGGGTATGGTCTTCTTTTAAATATGCACGAATGCCTGCGATCAACGATCTATTCACCCGCTCTGAGGCATTCGCCTGGGGCGAATATAAAGCCGTATATATGTGCTCAATTCCATAAGACGTAAATAATGCGTTAAGTTCATTAGCCTTGAATTGTGACCCATTATCGCTAACGATAAACTCGGGCACCCCATAACAATGAAATATCTCCTTCTCTAAAAAATCCTTAATGACACTTGCAGTAAATTTTCGAAGAGGTTTGAGCCAATGAAATTTACTGAAGTGATCCAAAACTATAAGTAACCCAATATGGCCTGATCTACTTCTTGGATATGGCCCCAATAGGTCCACGTAAAGCCGCTGAAACGGTCTTTCGGATATGGCTTGCCTCCCCATTTCAGGTTTCATCACGAAGTTGGGTGCTTTTGTAGTTCTGCACGTTTCACAATTTCTAACAAAATCCCGAATATCGTTGACCATTCTTGGCCAATAAAACCATCTCCTAACTAATTCTACTGTCTTGGCCATACCGCCGTGTGCAGACATAGGAGAATTATGAAATCGGGTAATTATCTCATTTTGTAAACCTTTCGGCACCCAGAGCTTCCAACAGCTATTCTCGTCCAAATCCACCCCGTTATAATGATCTGTCCGAATATAGACAAACCGATCAATAACCTTCACATCCGGCCATCGTTCAGACTCGTCAAGGATTTTCCTGCGTAAGGATTTATAATCACTACTTGCAAAAAATGGAGAATTCAAATCTATTTCGGGGCCCTCTATGTCTACAGATGAAATTTCCTCATATTCGACCCTGGATAACGCATCGGGGACGACGTTATTTTTCCCTTTCCTGTGGCTGATCGAAAATTTAAACGCCTGAAGTTTAAGGGCCCACCGTGCTAACCTTCCACTGAGATTTGGTTGCTTCATGAGCCAAAGTAGACTCGAGTGATCTGTTATCACTTCGAACTCTTGAAGCTCCAAATAACAGCGAAATTTTAGCACGGCTTCCACCGCGGCCAAGCATTCACGCTCGGTTACACTATAATTGCGCTGTGAGGTGTTCAGTTTTCGACTCATGAAGGCAATTGGTTTTTCATCCCCATTGTCGTCCAACTGCACCAACACAGCGCCAATGCCATAATCACTGGCATCACAGTGTACGAAAAATTTTTTCGTAAAATCCGGGTTCGCGAGTACTGGAGAAGAACTTAAAAGATCCTTGATTTTTTCAAATGCCACTTGAGCTTCTGAGGTCCAAGTGAATTTCTTTTTACTAGACAGGGTTTCAGTGATAGGAAATACAACAGTGGAGAAGTTCTGTATGAATCTCCTATACCATCCTGCTAGTCCTAAGAAACCTCTCACTTGCTTCAGGTTTCGTGGTGTCGGCCAATTCCTTATAGAGCTCACTTTTTCGGGATCGGTGCTTATTCCCCCGTCACCTATAATATATCCCAAATACTTTACTCTAGTTACCGCAAATCGACTCTTAGCTATATTTAAAGTTAAATTAGCTTTGCGAAACTGATCAGCAATCCGAACTAATACCGTGAGATGATGTCGAAAATCTTCCGAAACCACAACTAGATCGTCTAGATATCCAAAGACGCAATATCGTAAATCGGCTGGTATAATATCGTCCATAAGGCGACACATCGTCTGGGGTGCATTGCACAGTCCGAATGGCATGACCACAAACTGGTATAGTGGTCTACCAGGGACTGTGAATGCTGTGTACCCTTTCGATTCGTCGTCCAAACCTATTTGCCAATAGGCATCTTTCAGATCTAGTTGGGTGATAAGGTTCGCCTTAGGTAACCGAGCAAAAATGCCTTCAATAGAAGGTAGAGGGTAAGCATCCTTACGAGTCACCGCATTTAATTTTCGTGCATCTAAACACAGGCGCACTTTGTCAGGTTTAATTACCATTCTAATGGGGGAACTCCATGCCGAATCTGAAGGCTCTATGACTCCCAATTTCAGCATACGGTCAATTTCAGGATACATAGCCTTTTCCACCCCGGGAGATACCGGATAAAACCTTTGTTTTATCGGCTTGGCATCTCCAACATCGATATGATGTTTAATCAAGGTTGTCCTACCTAAACCTTCTTTCTCAAAATTAGGAAAGAGTGAGATCACAGTGTCTAATTGTAAACGTTCGTTGGCCCCGAGTGGGTAAAGAGGTTGTTCAACCACTTTTACGTTGGAGCCGTGATTCTCGCCAATATCTCCTGAATCGTCGTTAGATGGATGAATCCGAAATTCAGATTCATGTGACAGAATGTCATTACTTAAAACAGCCTTATCAATAATATCAAGGGACTCTATCCAGTTCGGAAATAAATCAAATTTTTTCCAAAAATCAACTCCTAAAATAATTCTCTGTGAAATTGATGGTATAATAAACAAATGTAAAGATCTCGTTTTGTCTCTAAAAGTTACATCAACAACAATCCAACCAAGGACCTCTTGAGACTTATTATCGGCAGTACGAGCGAAAGATTTACATTTCCAAAAATTTGGATATTTTGAGAAATCATAATTTGCCAAATCAGCCCCTATACAGCTAATGCTGGCACCTGTGTCCAACAATCCATATTCTGTGAAATTTAAAAATGAAATTTTGGCATAGTATCGTTTATCGCTATGGTTTGATATCACAGCCGAAATCAAAAGTTTCGCCCCTTTTTTCCGTGCTGCATAATATTTCCTCATCCGTATCGTGGAACGTCTTGGTCGTTTTATAACCACGCCTGCCACAGATTCTCCTCCGAAAATCTTAGCACGTCTGTCTCGATATATCTCCCATCTCAAATGGTAAGGAAGTTTCGGATATATTAACTTTGACGAATACCAATGTTCATTCAATTTATCAGTGTTATCCCTTTCCAGAATTTTAAAATTTGGAACATTCTGTGTAGAAGTAGCTCCGAATTCGCTAGTAATATTAGTCAAATCAGGGTACGTACTGTTAGTCACATCCGGGTTATTTCTACTGTTCAAGTCAGGCTTATAGTTATATGTCAAATCAGAGTTTTGATTTAAAAGCTTTATATTATTATCATGTTTACTATTTAAACAGTCTCGCGTGGAACATTTGGTCGTATGCAGTTTTTTGCCTTACGAGCCTGACATTTAACACATTGTGGCTTGTATGTACTTTTCTCCCCACAACCGTAACAAAAAACAGATCTTTTCTCGAGACAATCATCCCAATGATGGCCAAGGCCATCGCAATTCCAGCATCGCGTGCCTTGTTCACTCTCTTTTAAGGCGTCAATATAGCCTTCATCACCATCTGGTGTTTCCGCCAAATTATCGCTAAAATCTAATTCGGCTATTTGTCTCCTTACTGGATTAACATTCAGATTTTTGCCATGCAAATTTCTTTTAACAAACTCATCATTTAAAAACCCTTCCCTCATCTGCACTAGTTTGCGTAAATGGGGAATTGAATTTATTTGAACATACAACAGCTCATGCCGTATTTCCGGACGCAAGTTCCGTATTAATATTTCAATCAGTTCCTTATCCGAAATTGATGAAGAAAGTCTGTCCAGAATAGAAGATACAGCCTCATAGAAACTGTCAAAATTTTCACCTAGCTTCTGCTTCCTATTTCGCAACTCCTCACGTATATCATAATCTGATTTGTAATCCCTATATTGGAACCGTATAGCATTACAAAAATCTTCCCACTCTATATTGTTCACCTGCTTTCGGTAGCGCCATAGCCAAGTGCTTGCCTTACCAGATAATAAAATATGTAAATTCCTGCATATTATGGAAAAATCTCCATTAAAATTTTCTCTAGTCAGTGTATCCACTCGGTAAAGAAATTCATCCACAGAAAGGGTATTAGAAACACCATCAAATTTGAGTCCCCAATTTTGAATAATTGAGGTCACTTTATCGGTTGGTAAATTGGAAGAATTACTACTTAAAGAACTTGGTGGTATGACTGGCGATGAATATTGAGAACAATTTTGAGAATTTGGTACTCTGAGATTGTGTGCATAAACATTCGAAGGAATATGATTTCTTGAATTGTTGCCCAATGCAATGTTAGGATTTAAATTTATGTTGGACAACAATCTTTGTAAATTTTCTTCAATCATTCGGTTAATCAATGTATAGTCGATAGAATTCGCATTTGAATTCCCTACAACTGCTTCTTGTGGCTCATTTCCACCAAGAAAATTAGTATTTGTCGAGGGACTGTGATTTTGTGCCTCGGTAATACTAAAGTCTAATAATGGGGTTTGGAGCTGTGTCCCTGCCAAAGCATCACGACTTACACTCCTTGTATGATAATGTTTGCTTAAAGCGCCACGAGGTTTACCCCTTGGTTTAAATACTTTTCTTGGAAACGAGAGTTTCTGTAAATCCGCAAGTTCACATGCCTGATGACATTCCGCACATTCATTATTACTCATCAAAAAATTTTCTATGCAAGCCCTGTGAAATACATGACTGCATTTGCTCAAAATTAAGCACTCAATTCGTTCATTCATGATTTCCTGACAAAGAGGACAATAATGGTCAGAAGGATTCTTTTTCGAACCGGGCGAGTTCATTGCTCCCACCGCTTGTTCCATATTATTGGTATTAGAAGGAGCGGCATTGGTAGCTGTGTCCAAAGGTAAACTTTGGGCTTGAGACAGTTCTTGATGTTGCGTCTGCCCTTGGGCAGAAATAGGAGGACTATGTCTTAATGACATTTCGAAAATTTTCTAGTATATGTAATTAGAGATTACTATTGGTAAAAATCAGAAGAATTAAAAAAAAAATATTCAAATAGTCCAATTACTTCGTTTTCCTGTATGGATATGATTGTTAGGGCTATACTAAAACTATGATCGGTAGAAAAAGCAAAATTACCAGTCTATGGAAATTCAGGCTAATACGCATGCAAAGAAAAAGTAACAAACCAGCTCAAACAAAAACTATTCAATAACCAACGCTTCTCGGATATCGGTTAGCTAACAGCAGTACAGATATTATTCCTGAATAAGAGTTGGTGCTGATACCTAAGCTTCTTTGTCTTCCTATGTCATATATCACCTTAAATTTACTCGAACATGCCAGATCCGTTCATATGTAACAACTGCGCTCAGAAAAGGAATATAAAGAGGCCAATCGGTTAGAATACTCGGTGCAAATCGCAAGTATCTAAAGGTCCTGAAAGGCATTTACATTTATTTCGAAGGCAATTATTAAATACAAAATTCCCGCCATGTTGAGTTAAGAAATTGAAATCTACATTATCTAACAGATACGGAACCGAAAATCCTCATTTCTAAGGACATTTTCGGCCCCACGTTGGGCGCCATTTTTTACTGTAATGTACCGCTAAGAAACCTATCTTAAAATAAAAACAGTTTCATATTTTGTTACAATGATTTTGTTTCTCGCAAAAAAAATCAAAATCTTGCCAATAAAGGAAAAGAAAAAAAAAAAGGACTTTGGAGCCATTTATAGAGCTAGCTTCAGTCTAGGTGGGGTTCGTGTCCTCTTTCTATTAACCTCAGGTCATATACAGAATATTTTATTTAGACTCCAAAATTAAAACTAATCCAAACATTACTAATCTAAGTGGACCAAATAACCATATACAAATAAAATCAAACTAAAAGCCCCAATATGGTTACAAATTATTAAAGGGTAAATACACAAGACACCGATCATTTTTCTTAACACGATCTCCCAGATGTAATGGAGACCCATGCCTCAAAACCCACGCCATCCGAATCCTAGTGGCGAATTTTACTAGGAACCCTAAATGCCTGCCCTAACACATCATCCCACACAGGAAAACTTTTCAAAAGTTTAGCAATTCATTTTTTTTAATATTTTATTTCAATCCATGAAAGAAAAAGAACTTATGTTAGCATTAAATATAAAAAAAAATCATAAGAAAAGCTTTAACGAGCATTCAAAATTCAACCATAATGATAATTACAAAAATAAAAAAAAACTAAAATATAATAGCATTATTTGATCACAATACTTGATAAAGAGGGTAACACTGTCTAATCGAAACAAAATTTAAAAATATTCTTTTCTTCTCATCTTTTTCGTAAACACTAGACGAAATTTTGAATGGAGGTAGTAAGAAATAGTAATAATTTGATGAGATCAATGGAATCGTTATGAAAGTAGCAGAAAATAATTACAATTACGTTTTTACGCTTAAGTCCATATCAATATATCAGTATGTATGAATATGTCATTGATCTCTCAAATTTTACTCTTCTCGCTCAATTGCTGAAAGTGTTATACTACAATTCTTACTACACATATTATTATATGGGGGCCGTATGCTAGGCTGGGAAATTCCACAATTAAAAAATTATCTCAATCATTTTGACTTACCAACATTCATCAGCAACGAAGAGGCCTCCACGAACTGTTGAAACGCTGGGTTGTTTGTAGCTTGCTTGAATTTTTAAGTGAATTGATGTAGCTAAAGGGAATTGTAAATTAATGGAATTTGCCAGTTACATGCACAGTGTTCCTCAATCGTATTTTAGACCTTTACTAGATTAATTTTTCTAATTCTTCTTAATATTTTTTTTTTTTTTTAATTTAAATAATTGTTAATCATGGTAATGATAAGGAGAGTTAATAATTCTTTTGAAAGAAGCGTAGTGAAATTGTTGCAAAAAAAAAGTATTAACAAATTTTATCATATTTTAACATATTTTTTTTTTGTTTTTTTACACATTTCTTTTCTTTTTTTAATTTAGAATATTTTAAGCATTGCTCATTTAGTGATCATGCAGGTTAAAATGTAGGTATATAGAGAACTTCAAACAATATAGATTTTTTCAATGACCACTACCGTTACCTCACGAGGTGGTCTTTAACAAAAATTAATTTTTGCGTATTTAGTGATTTTTTTATATCATCGGAAATGAATTTTTTTGTAAATAATGATTTGTTTCTTTCCTTTAAACCGGAGAAATGGAACAATTAGTATTTTTCAAAAAAAATTAAAATGATATTTCTCCCGTATATATGCAATTTTAAGAAGAACACGCGAATTACTGCTGGCATGTATGAAAATGTTTTTTCTTCTTTGTTCCGTGGAGTCGTTTAATGCATAGTTGCTATGCTTAGTCTCTCTTCATTGATTAATTTGAGTTTCTAAGAGAGAACCCCTCCACGCTTCCCTCGAGCAAACTCCAGGTGTGGTGTTAATAAAGAATTTGGAAGAATTGTTGAATGTTGCCCAGTTCTCATAAAAAATTGTTTCTCCACGGGACACAGAAATTTCCTTGGTCGACTGGTACTGTTAGGGGGCCACTGATAGAGTTTGGATGTACTCCAATCTCGTATCACGTGACCAGAAAAAATCGTCTTTTCTGAAGAAATACAAAATTTCGTTTTTTTTTCTAAAAATATCACAAAATCTGATTCAAAGTAATTTTTACTTACAAAGAGCTGATTTTGAAATATAAAATGTGAGAAATCTCAAATATTTTTTTGTACCGGATGGCAGAGTTTATTGCAGATAAATTCGGCTTTATTAATGTAAGCTTTCTATATGGACTCACGATATCAATTGGTTAGCAAAAAGGAAATGCTGTTGAGCGCATGTCGGCCAAGAAATCGATATCTCGTAAAGAGAAAATTATAAAATTCTATATAGAGTCGAAAGTACGATTTGGATTCGTAACCCAGAATGTACTATTTGTTGTACCGATTGATATGTGCATATATTCTCCCCAGCGTTGCCAATCAGTGAAATTTAACAGTAATCCATACTTATGGTGTGAATTGTATTTGGGGCAAAATGAATACACACAAGAAAATTTCGGCTGCAATCACCAAATTAATTGATTCAATTAATTCTTTAATTTAAATGTCCTCAATCACAGAAATGATATTATCAATTGAAAAATAATTGAAGGTCAAATAAAAAAAAATGGACCCCATAAAAATGAAAACAATTGATATCAATAATTCTTGTGATTGATATTTTTGTTGCAATTAAAAGGTTGTTCATTCCATTAGATTTGTAATTGATATGTTTTAAAACTCAATTAAAATTTTAATTGAAAAAATTTTCGTGAATTTTTTTTCTCTGGAGGAAAAACTACAGTTGGACAGAAATATGGTCACTTTTCCTTACATTCAAAATCAATAATTTTGGTAGAAATATAATTTCAAAGATCCATTTCAGACATCCTGTCGTGTAAAATGAAAACTGGAAATTTATTGTTGTTTAAACATCGGCATAAAACCGCACATTACAGGTAAAATTCAGCAGCCTCTTAAATAGTTTCAAATAAGTTTTCTTTTTATTTTGCCCATTTTTATTGTTTTAAGGTGTGCTTTAGAGGGTTAATTTTGGCATATTATTTTTGTATTGGCTTACAAAACCAATGGTCCGTGGTTCGGACAAATGGTAAAATTTAAAAAAAAAATATGAAATCTGAAAAATCAAAACTAACTCTGTATCTCTGTTATTTGATATTTTAAAAAGACAATCTCTTGGTCAGCGTAAAGTAACAAGAAACTGTTATTTTATATAAAATGCCACTAACAACGTTACTTTTCAGGAAACAATTTTGTACAGAGCTCATATAAGCGATTTTACTAAATCACTGCTAATTTCATATATCTATTGTTCGACATTTTAACAGGGAGATCGGCAGGTCAGTGTGAAACAACTTGGCTTATAATGAGAGCCCTCTATTTGGATCTCACAAAAATGCGTCAAAGTCAGATTCCATTCAATGATAAATGGTATTTTGAACCATATATTGAGAAGCTATATGCTATATCGGAAAAAAATCATCAGAATCCAAAACATGCATCAAAAATTTCTAAAAATAAATCTAAGAAAATACAAATTCAGTGTTCGTCAAAAACTTTAGACAATCTAGGAAATGATGAAATGGTTGTCAAACAAACGCCATTCATAGAATCACTGAAGCCTTCAAACGAGGACGAAGAAATGAAGCCGATCAAAAACCCTTGGAATACTAAAATTTGTCCTTCAACAGAGCTAGATATAAAAGATCCTTCAAAAATGTTGAATCAAAACAACGGAAACGAAAATGATGGTGTCTTGGGACTAAATATTACCAAGGAACCCATTGCAATTTCTCAACAAAATTTGAACTATACAAATTCTGGCATCGCATCAAGAAAAAGTCCAGAAAGTCCATCCTGCAAGGCAAAGAAAATAAAAATTGATGACAGCCAAACAAACGAAGGTGGTTGCAGACATTATGGCGTTTTAGATTCAACAAAGTTACCAGATTGTACTTCGATTCCCTTGCCATCTCTGAATATTACAAAACCACCAATACAATGCACCAAAAATAATTTCGGAAAGCAAACTCAAATCACAACCAATTCTCATCGGCAATTCCAAAGTGTCAACGAACTTAAAGAATTATCAAAATCATCTCAACATTCCATTACCGTTCATCCACTTTTACAGGGTGCAATAACTAAGAGCATACAAAATTCAGAAAACACCTTGCACGTTCCTTCAAAATCCCCATCATCGATGAATCCATTGAGCAACCAAAGTTTATCTCCAAACCTTCAAGCCGAGCCACTGATGCCAAAAATTATTTCAGCTGTTAGTTTGGCTCCAAAGATATCAGTGTCATCTGGACCTGGACCCAACAATTCTCTAATTATAAAACGCACAGCTTCGACATCGATAACCAAAAACCCATGTCCACTTGTGGTCAATGTCCAACCTACGGATTTACCTTTCCCACTTCCCAAACAAACAAAGATCTCTGCGATTATCATGCCACCTTCGCCGGTTGCATCGAACCCTCCAATTCCTGCTTCGCCCTTATATCTTATACCCAATACTAATACTATTGTTTCTGGTAATGGGAAAACTATAAATTTACCACCCAGTATTACCATAACTCCAGCGAAGGCCAATCCTGCGAAGGATACTATGGTCGAATCAATAAAGCCAATGATTTCTATACATGCAACTTTTACAAACGTCTCAAGTAATAATGATGGAATCATATCGCCTAGATTGGAAGCACCAACTCCTATTACAACTAATGAGAGCGAATCTGTGTCCAGGTCCAGCAACATTAAAATTTTTATGAAGGGTGGTATTCTTTTCATAAAGATTGCCTTTGCAACAAAAAAGTGCCTTTTACCTCGTTCGGTGGAAATGTTTATTCGAGAAGTTTTGGCCATTCCTCTGTTGCATAACAAGCACCAATTCCACGATGGTGATGATAGTCCTTGGTTACACATATCCAAAAAATTCGGTCTGCCAAGTATGTTTTCCCCCAAATATTTGATTGCCAATCGTTTGAAATATTTCTTTTGTATTCTATTTTCAGTTCAAATATGCCAAGCCTGTTGGGATTTCTTGCGAGATAAATTTTATCAAATTATATCCCTGAAAGAGTTACTCAAACCTTATGATGAGTCAACATATACATGGAATGAATCATATGAATTATTCCGAGAATTTGATCAGTTTGCTGGTAAGTGGAAGATTAAATACTTTTTATGCACTGGAGTACACTACACTAAAAAATGCCAACTTGGATCGAAGGATTTTGGCCTTCCCTAAGATTTTGTACTTTGGTAGTGATTTCTAATTTTAAATCAAAGCTCTAAAAAATGAAAACTACATTGAAAAATTTATTGACCTAATATGAGAGATTATGCAACATAAATTTTGGGACTCGCAGTTTACACAGTATTAAGGACATATTTAAAAAAAAAAAAAGTATATACGGCCGTAAGTTCGGCCAGGCCGAAGCTTATGTACCCTCCACCATGGATTGCGTAGAAATTTCTTCTAAACACTGTCATCCACATTCGAATTACTTTTCACAAAATTTTCTATAGAAATAAAAGTTTGACAAAATTTTTCTATAGAAATAAAATTTTGACAAAATTTTATATAGAAATTAAATTTTAACAAAATTTTCTATAGAAATAACATTTTAATAAAAATTTTCTACAGAAATAAAATTTTGACAAAATTTTCTCTAGAAATTAAATTTTGACAAAATTTTCTATAGAAATAAAATGTTGACAAAATTTTCTATAAAAATAAAATGTTGACAAAATTTTCTATAGAAATAAAATCTAAGGTAGATTATTTCTGGCTCGAGTGGCAACCATGATTATGAACCGATATGGACCAATTTTTGTGTGATTGGAGATCGGCTATATATAACTATAGACCGATATGGACCAATTTTGGTATGGTTGTTAGCGGCCATGTACTAACACCACGTTCCAAATTTGAACCGGATCAGATGAATTTTGCTCCTCCAAGAGGCTCCGGAGGTCAAATCTGGGGATCGGTTTATATGGGGGCTATATATAATTATGGACCGATATGGACCAATTTTTGCATGGTTTTTAGAGACCATATACCAACACCATGTGCCAAATTTAAGCCAGATCGGATGAAATTTGCTTCTCTTTGCTCCTCCAAGAGGCTCCGGAGGTCAAATCTGGGGATCGGTTTATATGGGGGCTATATATAATTATGAATCGATGTGGACCAATTTTTGCATGGTTGTTAGAGACTATATACTACCACGATGTACCAAATTTCAGCAAGATCGGATGAAATTTGCTTCTCTTTGAGACTGCGCAAGCCAAATCTGGGGATCGGTTTATATTGGGGCTATATATAATTATGGACCGATATGGACCAATTTTTTCATGGTTGTTAGAGACCATATACTAATACCATGTACCAAATTTCAGCCGTATCGGATGAAATTTGCTTCTCTTAGAGGATCCACAAACCAAATCTGGGAATCAGTTTATATGGGGGCTATATATAATTATGGACCGATATGGGCCAATTTTTGCACGGTTGTTAGAGACCATATACTAACACCACATACCAAATTTCAACCGGATCGGATGAATTTTGCTCCTCTAAGAGGCTCCGGAGTTCAAATCTGGGGATCGGTTTATATGGGGGCTATATATAATTATGGACCGATATGGACCAATTTTTGCATGGTTTTTAGAGACCATATACCAACACCATGTGCCAAATTTAAGCCAGATCGGATGAAATTTGCTTCTCTTTGAGGTTCCCCAAGCCAAATCGGGGGATCGGTTTATATGGGGGCTATATATAATTATGGACCGATGTGGACCAATTTTTGCATGGGTGTTAGCGACCATATACCAACACCATGTACCAAATTTTAGCCAGATCGGATGAAATATGCTTCTCTTATAGGCTCTGCAAGCCAAATTTGGGGGTCCGTTTATATGGGGGCTATACGTAAAAGTGGACCGATATGGCCCATTTGCAATACCATCCGACCTACATCAATAACAACTACTTGTGCCAAGTTTCAAGTCGATAGCTTGTTTCTTTCGGAAGTTAGCGTGATTTCAACAGACGGACGGACGGACATGCTCAGATCGACTCAGAATTTCACCACAACCCGGAATATATATACTTTATGGGGTCTTAGAGAAATATTTCGATGTGTTACAAACGGAATGACAAAGTTAATATACCCCCCATCCTATGGTGGAGGGTATAAAAATAAAATAAAACAATATGATTTTTTTATTTTTTTTTTTAAATTTTAAAGTTTTTGAAGTAAGGAAAATTTTCTTTTAAGTAAAGAAAACAATTTTTGATTTAAAGAAATAATCTTAAAATTAACTGAGATAGTGAATCTTTGGATTAAAGATAAAAAAGCTTCAACAATAGAACAATACTTATTCCGAGAATTTAGCATCTTTGGTTTAATTTTTTTCTTGAAATTAACAAAATATCAAAATACTTTGAAGTATCTGTAATAATGTGTAGTTTTTAGCTAACTTTTATTTATATATGAAAAGCTGTGTTAATTTATCCCAAAAAGGCAATATAAAATTTGATAAATGAGATCTGTATCCTAATTTTAATTTTATAAAGCCTACGATGGGGGTATATTAACTTTGTCATTCCGTATGTAACACATCGAAATATTGCTCTAAGACCCCATAAAGTATATATATAGTCTGGGTCCTGGTGAAATTCAGAGTCGATGTAAGCATGTCCGTCCGTCCGTCTGATGAAATCACGCAAACTTCCGAACGAAACAAGCCATCGACTTGCAACTTGACATAAGTAGTTGTTATTGATGTAGGTCGGATGGTATTGAAAATGGGCCATATTGAACCACTTTTACGTATAGCCCCCATATAAACCGACCCACAGATTTAGCTTGCGTAGCCTCTTGGAGAAGCAAAAATCATCCGATCCGTTTGAAATTTGGTACGTGCTCTTAGTATATGGTCTCTAACAACCATGCAAGAATTGGTCCACATCGGTCCATAATTATATATAGCCCCCATATAAACCGATCCCCAGATTTGATCTCCAGAGCCTCTTGTAGTAGCAAAATTCATCCGATCCGGTTGAAACTTGGTACGTGGTGTTAGTATATGGTCTCTAAAAGCCATGCAAAACTTTACCCATATCGGTACATAATTATATATAGCCCCTATATAAACCGATCCCCAGTTGTTACCTAATCCTATCCTGTTGAAATTTGGTACATGGTGTAAGTATGTATAGTTTCTAAAATTGGTACATATCGGTCCATAATTCTATATAGCCCACATATAAGCCGACACCCGGATTTGACCTCCTGAGCCTTTTGGAGAAGCAAAATTCATCCGATCCGGTTTAAGTTTGGTACGTGCTGTTAGTATATGGTCTCTAACAACCATGCAAAAATGTATCCATATCGGTCCATAATCATATATAGCCCCCATAAAAACCGATCCCCAGATTTGGTTTTGGAGCCTCTTGGAGGAGCAAATTTCGCCCGATTCACTTGGAATTTGGTACATTGTGCCAGTATATGGCCGCTAACAAACATGCCACACTAGGTCCATATCGGTCTATAGCTATATATGGCCCTCAAATAAACCGATCCCCAATCACACAAAAATTGGTCCATATCGGTTCATAATTGTATAAAGCCCCCATATAAAGCGAATCCCTTATTTTAATTCTGGCTCTCCAATTACCGCCCAAATGTCCATATCGGTTCGTAATTATATGTAGACTTACCTATATATATCTGTTTTGTCTAATATATACCCCGTATGGACTAACTTACAATTGAGAAGACGGTGTTAAGAAGTTTTAAGATACCTTGGCATCGGCAAGTATTACCGCAACCCAAGTAATTCGATTGTGGATGACAGTCTTTCGTAGAAGTTTCTACGCAATCCATGGTGGAGGGTACGTAAGATTCGGCCTGGCCAAACTTACGGCCTCGGAATCAATACAAAAATACTTAAACGAAAGTCAAAATGTTTGGATACAAGTACAGTTTTTTTGAGTGTATGTTGCTGTTTTCTAATATTCTTAAAATATACTAAATACGACCAGCAACAAACATGTTTCAAGAGCAACATTTTTGGCCGGTAATATGTAACATTCAAAACTAACATTTTGCTCTTCAAACATGTTTGGGGTGATCATATTTATATTCTCTGAGTGTTGTTTGCTGTTATGTCTATTTTAGAGCAAAAATTTGATTTTTAAGCAAATATTAGACATATTCTTAATATAAGGATTTTATTGTGTTATAATAGCCCCTACACTCAAAAAAGTTTATTTGGATCCAAAGATTTTGATCTTCCCTTAAGGATTTTGATACCAATTTCAGATGCAGCTTCTTTAAAATAAAGTTATGCTTTAAAGACCTATCTGGCTTTAAATCTAGGGTCAATAAAATTAATATATTAATATATCGCGAAAATAGAATTTTCATTCCCTTATTACGGTATATTAATATATCCATTCACGCACAAACAAATGCCAGTTTACAAATGCAAATTATAATGAGTACTTCAAAGTAAAAAATATTTACTTAATTCCAAAACAACTTTAAACCGAAGATGCTATATCCACAAAATAAGTCTTAGTCTATATTTGATGCGTTTTTATCTTAAATCTAAAGTTTCAATAACTTAATTTAAGGACGTTTTTTTTAAATCAAAAATGTGTTATAGTACTTTAAGTAAAATTGGTCTTAGTTCAAAGACGCAAATATCACGTAAATAATTTTTTCAGTGTTGTTTAACTTTTTTGTTTGTTTCAGTCAAATGAAACCATGTGTTAATGTAATTGAGCAAACTAGAACAGCTGTCCGATTTATATAATATTCTCTCTTTGCAGTAACCTGTGGATGGCATGCGTATATCTCCATACTACCCGACGTTATTCAATGCATTGGAACAAGCCCGAATCTCTATAAAGATGTAGCCAAAGATGTCGTACTCGATTCACCCAATGAAAATCAAATTTCAGATGTTTTGTCCATGATTAGTACTAAATTTAGTAAAATTGGTAAGTTGTATTATTCATTTATTTTAGAAAAAAATATATTTTGTAATTGTATAATCCCTTATTTATTGTAGAAAATTTAAACGCTATATGGATCTCATTGAAAAACATTTTTTGCAAATATATGACCGATCTGGAATTGGGTATAGATCATAAGTGGAACATTAATTGGTGGCGAGTTTTAGCTGAAATGCAATTTCTGGTGAAAATGCGTTATTCCTTGCGTGATCCTTTCTATTACATTGTAACTCATAAAATTCAAAAGGAGATTAAACGATGTGCCAAATTGGACGGTAAATAATGTAAAGAGGTAATATTAAAATTGTCTTTAAAGGAAAATTAATATTAACATGGCGGTTGTTACACAGAAAAAATTATTGATCCAATATGGAAGATTATGCACCCCAAATTTTAGGATACCCAATTTACATAATGTTAAGGTCAAATTTCTTTAAATTAATGAAATTTTAATAAAAAGGAAGTTTATAATCTTTGTATCAAACTCATTAAATTAAGGGCACGAATCTTGAAAATTTGCGTCTCTCGATTAAAGTCGTAAGTGTTTGATGTAAGGCAAAATTTCTTTACAGTCAAGAAAAAAAATTTTTATTAAAATAAATCGTCTTTAATTCAATTGATATATTCAATATTAAGATTTAAGATAAAAACGCTTCAAATATAGGCTAATACTTATTTTGAGGGGTTTTCATCTTTGGTTTAAAGTTTTTTTTAGAATTAACAAAACATTTTTATACCCCCCACCATAGGATGGGGAGTATATTAACTTTTTCATTCCGTATGTAACACATCGAAATATTGCTCTAAGACCTCATAAAGTATATATCGTTAGCTTAATGTGTGAAGGTGCTAAGTCAATTTTTTGAAATTTTACAGGAGAGACAAAAAACTTAATAAATTGTGAAATAAACCTATTTTCGAAAGACTGTAAATGTAGTTACCATAAATGCTTTCAATACAAGCAGTAAACTTTCCGCAAAATCGCACACAAAAAATTGCAATTAAAATTTTTTTAGCAAAACCTACTCAACCTAAAATTTGACTTAACACGTGTATTTTGCTGACTTAGCACTTTCACACATCATTACCAAACAAGGATAAAAATAGATATTTCATACACCCAGAAAAAAGTGACCCCTTCTTTAAGTTAAAATTAACTCATTGTGAAGAAAGTTGAACTTCGTATAGCGCCAAAGACATTTTTATTTGTTTGAACGATGTGATTTTCGTAGAAATTAGGAATAATGCATTCCATATATTAGTTAACATTTTCCTATATTTATATACCACTATACTACAGAATGAAAAAATTTAACTAATTTGAATTCATATATGGAATGATTTTATTAAAATTTTTTCATTCATTTCGACAAATCTTACACATTTGTGGTAAAACTTTTACTTCATAATTAGAACTGCTTACCTTCGTTTTTAAATACAATTTTATTTATTTCTATAAGCAATTTTATCTTCAATAAAAGACATGTTTTATTAATATATTGAATATATTTATTAAGAATCAACAGCATCGAATCTCTTTGAAATATTAGTTTATTATTCCACTATTTCCAATTTCCGTGTGATATTATCAACTGTAAAACGCACTTTTTCTTCTTCTTGTACTTTTCACTTTTAATAAGTTGCTGCCCAACGATTTTGTCCTCCTTTTACAACTTCAATACCTACAAATATAAAAAATCATAAAACATTTTTGTTGCAAAAGGTTAGCGTCACTGAATATTACCTGATAATTGAAGATTCCAAAATGAAGACAAATAAAAGGGTTGTTATTCTGCTGGTGTTTTCTTTCTTTATACACTATCACGAACATTGATAGATTTATTTAAAAAAAACGAAAATTTTTCTCACTAATTTAAAATAACAAATATTTTATATATTTTATTTGTTATTTATTATATTATTTTACCATATTATTTTTTAACAATCTCTCCGTATACCAAAACAACGCGTTTCCAACTAAAAAAACAACCGACGCGCAAATATATCGATTACACCCACGCGCAAACACATCGATTACGATGACAGGTATCGATTACAGATAGACAATAGAAATTTAGGAAAATTTCCTATATTCTAACAAGTGTGTTTCCTTAAGTTTTGAAAGGATTGCATACTTCTTAGTACGAATGAACTAAAATATTTTTCTATGCCAAGTGTTGTTCGTATGTATGAAAAACTTTCTATTATAAAGGAAGTCGCAATTATCATTTTATAAGAAATTTTACTAATTTTGAAGAAACTTGGTTTTAGTTCGGTTTTTGTTTATTTTTACGAATGCTTTGTTATCGGTGAATAAAATTTTCTTTTTCAGTAGTAAATTCTTATACCCAGCGAAGAAAATAGTATGAGTAAAATTCCATGCCTTATTCTAGTTAATGAACTATTCCTAACTGCTTACAGTTTAGGATTTTTTTACTGAAACGAGTAAATTTTATTATTTTTCACAAAAATTTACCTTAATGGAAATAAAATGGATAAACTATATTGATGAAAATTTTTTCCTTTAGTTTCGAAGGCACTTTTTTCTGGGTGTATATTTCTGTTTGGTAAACTATGTATTTTTGATTTATGTGTCGATCTGCATTTTAATCCATTTTTTTGTAAAAGGTTGACTTAGCACCTTTACACATTAAGCTAACGATATATTCTGTGTAGTGGTGAAATTCTGAATCGATCTAAGCATGTCCGTCCGTCTGTTGAAATCACGCTAACTTCCGAACGAAATAAGCTATCGACTTGAAACTTGGCACAAGTAGTTGTTATTGATGTAGGTCGGATGGTATTGCAAATGGGCCATATCGGTCCACTTTTACGTATAGCCCCCATATAAACGGACCCTCAGATTTGGCTTGCGGAACCTCTAAGAGAAGCATATTTCATCCGATCCGGCTGAAATTTTGTACACGGTGTTGGTATAGGGTCTCTAACAACCATGCAAAAATTGGTCCACATCGGTCCATAATTATATATAGCCCCCATATAAACCGATCCCCAGATTTGGCTTGGGGAGCCTCAAAGAGAAGCAAATTTAATCCGATCCGGCTGAAATTTGGTACATGCACTGAAAAAAATATTGTCGTGAGGTCAAAGATTTCATGTCTTTAAAATACGAATACAAATTTTGCTTAGCATAGAAGACGCATTTCTCTAAAATAAAGTTATTTTCCTTGTCCAAAAGTCGATAAACTTTTCAATGAAGTCGTATTGTCCTTATAATTAAGTGATTTGACTTAAAAATGGGTATCTTAACATGAAAGAAAAAGTTTATAAGCTAAGGTCAACTTGACTTTAATAATTCAGAAAAATTCTTTAAATTTAATGAAATTTTCTTTAAATTTGTTGTATTTTTGCATCTTGACTACAAAGCAAAAAATCGTTCAAATATAGGACATGTTTTTCAAAACTTTATTTTAAAGAAGTTTTTTACTTCAAACATGGCATAATTTCTAATGGAAGTCGACTCCTAATTTGGAAAATAAAGTTGCCGTTAACTCGTTTTTAAAGGACTTTGATAGCATATGAAGAAAAAAAGCTGAGAAAGCGAAAAATTAAAATTTGATTCCTAGAAGCAAGTACACAAAACCTAAATTTAAAAGAGAATTGTGTCTTAAAAGTATCCTTACTTGTATTCTCCGCTTCTTTGGCTCGGAATCAATACCAAATTGTTTAAAGTAAAGACAAAATCGTTGGAACCGAGTATGCTTTTTTTCAGTGTGGTGTTGTTATATGGTCTCTAACAAACATGCTAAAATTGGTCCATATCGGTCCATAATTGAGCCTCCGCCAGCCAAATCTGGGAATCGGTTTATATGGGGGCTATAAACCGATTCCCAGATTTGGCTTGCGGAGTCTCAAAGAGAAACAAATTTCATCCGATTCGGCTGATATTTGGTGCATGATGTTGGTATATGGTCTCTAACAACCGTGCCAGAATTGGTCCATATCGGTCCATAATTATATATAGCCTCCATATAAACCGTTCTCCAGATTTTACCTCCGGAGCCTCTTGGAGGAGCAAAATTCATCCGATCCGGTTCAAATTTGGAACGTGGTATTAGTATATGGCCGCTAACCATTCCAAAATTGGTCCATATCCGTCTATAGCTATATATATATATATAGCCGATCCCCAATCACACAAAAATTGGTCCGCATCGGTTCATAATCATAGTTGCCATTCGAGTCAAAAATAATCTATCAAAATTTTATTTCTATAGAAAATTTTTTTAAAATTTTATTTTTATAGAAAATTTTGTTAAAATTTCATTTCTGTAGAAAATTTTGCCAAAACTTTATTTCTATAGAAAATTTAGTCAAAATTTTATTTCTATAGAAAATTTTGTCAAATTGAATTATATACGTATTTAATCGGTCTTTTTTAATTTAATATATACCACGCATGGACTTACTTATAATTTAGAAGACGGTGTTGGATTTTAAGATACCTTGCCATCGGCAAGCGTTACCGCAACCCAAGTAATTCGATTGTGGATGGCAATGTTTTGAAGAAGTTTCTACGCAATCCATGGTGGAGGGTACATAAGCTTCGGCCTGGCCGAACTTACGGCCGTATATATTTGTTTAAATTAAACTCATAAAAATTAAATTTAATTAACTAAATTTCCATAAATTATATTATTTTCAATTTAATTATCTTTTCAAAATCAATTTAGTTTAGTTAAATTATTTTTTGGAAATTAAAACATTTAGAAAAATAATGTATTCCATCTTTATTCTTTTTTTAGTGAACATAAAATGTCTCTATGTCACCAAATACAGCAGTTGCCATGAAATATTAATAATTTAATGTATTACTATTTTTTTTTTCATTGTACATTTTTGAATACAATTTGGTCATGTCCTTATTAATAACATATATTTCTACATTATATTTGATCGATATCTAAGATTATATTTTCAAAATATTTATATTCTACACTCACTATGGAATTGAATTTTATAGTCATAATTATACATAATAATAAAAGTTATATTTTTATATTGCAACATATAATAAAATATGTAGTTGTATTGGAACTATTGTAAAAGTTAGGCAGATTCGTTATATTCAATAAAAAATATTGAAGCATTAGGAATACGCTGGTTTTAATTAAGTATACATGTCGCTAGAGGATGTGTCGTGACATCGGCATCGCCACTGCTGCTCACCAGTGTTGCTCTTACTAGTTGTAAAGATCCTAATTGGATCTTTTTTGAGCTTCTGGTTCCTTTTCATTTTGGTCCCAAATTTTTCGGGCTTTTTTGGTCCAATTTTAGTTTTTCTTGTTTTAAGTAAAGAAAATGTAAAAGAAGACTCAAAAAAGAAAAACAAAGCGATACATTTAAAAATCGTCGTCCATAGCAACAAATAGAATTGATTCATTCGACCATCAAACGGCAACCCGTAAAGAGTTCATTTGGATACTTGGAAATTATCTGGATTCATTTAAGATCCGCAAAAAAAAAACCAGTCCATATTTTATGGCCTCCTAAATTGTACAAACAAATAAATTTTGTTCCCTTCTACCATGTTTCTTTCATGCCATAACAACGGAATGGAAAATTCCTTACGGAGTTAGTGGCAAACATTATGGTTATCTCCATTGCGTTCAAGATGGTAATAGAATTCTAATGAATGGTGATAAATTTTCCACAAATCACGCATCCAAAAGACAGCAACGCGCAAATATTCATCCTAGATGAGTCCATAAGCCAGCCAAACATTGGTTTAAGCAATGCCAAAAGCAGCCATCAACAGAAGCTTCTCCAAGCCCAAAAAAGCAAAGAAAAACTATGGAGGCAAGAAAAATATTTATCACGAAAAGTCATCAAAGATCGATTGGCACTGCCTCTGCAGCACAAAGCTGATGGTGGTTGTGTTGTTGCATCGCACACTTGAAGATGTTGCATTGGCGGCATGCATGTGCATTATGAGAGAGAGAGAAAGACAGAGATATGGTGAAATGCTGCTGCTACTGCTGTTGATGTCTTGTACGTGGAATACCAATTGGACGAATTTAGACGATCATAAAATTGAAAAGTGAGTGAGTGACTGGCTGACTGAATGATCGTCCATCCATGCTGGTTTAGTCCCCGGCATATCTCACGCCGAGAGCAAGAGTAACCCAGCATAAAGTGTTAGTTGTAAAACAAGGATTTTACAAATTTTATTTTAATATTTTCAGTAAAAAACAAGTAAGGAAAGTCTAAAGTCGGGCGGGGCCGACTATATTATACCCTGCACCACTTTGTAGATCTAAATTTTCGATACCATATCACATCCGTCAAATGTGTTGGGAGGCTATATATAAAGGTTTGTCCCAAATACATACATTTAAATATCACTCGATCTGGACAGAATTTGATAGACTTCTACAAAATCTATAGACTCAAAATTTAAGTCGGCTAATGCACTAGGGTGGAACACAATGTTAGTAAAAAAATATGGGAAACATTTAAATCTGAAGCAATTTTAAGAAAACTTCGCAAAAGTTTATTTATGATTTATCGCTCGATATATATGTATTAGAAGTTTAGGAAAACGAGAGTCATTTTTACAACTTTTCGACTAAGCAGTGGCGATTTTACAAGGAAAATGTTGGTATTTTGACCATTTTTGTCGAAATCAGAAAAACATATATATGGGAGCTAAAGGGTGATTCTTTTGAGGTTAGGATTTTCATGCATTAGTATTTGACAGATCACGTGGGATTTCAGACATGGTGTCAAAGAGAAAGATGCTCAGTATGCTTTGACATTTCATCATGAATAGACTTACTAACGAGCCACAACGTCGAATTTTCAGTGAATGGGCCCTAGAAAAGTTGGCAGAAAATCCGCTTTTTTATCGACAAATTTTGTTCAGCGATGAGGCTCATTTCTGGTTGAATGGCTACGTAAATAAGCAAAATTGCCGCATTTGGAGTGAAGAGCAACCAGAAGCCGTTCAAGAACTGCCCATGCATCCCGAAAAATGCACTGTTTGGTGTGGTTTGTACGCTGGTGGAATCATTGGACCGTATTTTTTCAAAGATGCTGTTGGACGCAACGTTACGGTGAATGGCGATCGCTATCGTTCGATGCTAACAAACTTTTTGTTGCCAAAAATGGAAGAACTGAACTTGGTTGACATGTGGTTTCAACAAGATGGCGCTACATGCCACACAGCTCGCGATTCTATGGCCATTTTGAGGGAAAACTTCGGAGAACAATTCATCTCAAGAAATGGACCGGTAAGTTGGCCACCAAGATCATGCGATTTGACGCCTTTAGACTATTTCTTGTGGGGCTACGTCAAGTCTAAAGTCTACAGAAATAAGCCAGCAACTATTCCAGCTTTGGAAGACAACATTTCCGAAGAAATTCGGGCTATTCCGGCCGAAATGCTCGAAAAAGTTGCCCAAAATTGGACTTTCCGAATGGACCACCTAAGACGCAGCCGCGGTCAACATTTAAATGAAATTATCTTCAAAAAGTAAATGTCATGGACCAATCTAACGTTTCAAATAAAGAACCGATGAGATTTTGCAAATTTTATGCGTTTTTTAAAAAAAAAAGTTATCAAGCTCTTAACAAATCACCCTTTATATCTAAATCTGAACCGATTTCAACCAAATTTGGCACGCATAGCTACAATGCTAATTCTACTCCCTGTGTAAAATTTCAACTAAATCGGAGTTAAAAATTGGCCTCTACGGTCATATGAGTGTAAATCGGGCGAAAGCTATATATGGGAGCTATATCTAAATCTGAACCGATTTGGCTGATATTTTGCAAGTTTTTCGAGACTCATAAAATATTCGGATGTACGGAATTTGAGGAAGATCGGTTGATATACACGCCAATTATGACCAGATCGGTGAAAAATATATATGGCAGCTATATCTAAATCTGAACCGATTTTTTCCAAAATCAATAGGGATCGTCTTTGAGCCGAAACAGGACCCTATACCTAATTTTAGGACAATCGGACTAAAACTGCGAGCTGTACTTTGCACACAAAAATACATCAACAGACAGACAGACAGACAGACAGACGGACATCGCTAAATCGACTCAGAATTTAATTCTAAGACGATCGGTATACTAAACGATGGGTCTCAGACTTTTCCTTCTTGGCGTTACATACAAATGCACAAACTTATTATACCCTGTACCACAGTAGTGGTGAAGGGTATAAAAAATCCTAAACAGAAAGCAGTTAGACATAACAGGTTGGCTGATAAGTCCCCGGCCTAACAAAGAAAAACACATTTTTTGTCAAAATTCGTTTTTATTATTCAACATAGTTCCCTTCAAGAGCGATACAACGATTATAACGACCTTCCAATTTTTTGATACCATTTTGGTAGTACTCCTTCGGTTTTGCCTCAAAATAGGCCTCAGTTTCGGCGATCACCTCTTCATTGCAGCCAAATTTTTTCCCTGCGAGCATCCTTTTGAGGTCTGAGAACAAGAAAAAGTCGCTGAGGGCCAGATCTGGAGAATACGGTGGGTGGGAAAGCAATTCGAAGCCCAATTCATGAATTTCTGCCATCGTTCTCAATGACTTGTGGCGCGGTGCGTTGTCTTGGTGGAACAACACTTTTTTCTTCTTCGTATGGGGCCGTTTTGCCGCGATTTCGACGCTCCAATAGCGCCAAACGCTCCAGTAACGCCATATAATAGTCACTGTTGATGGTTTTTCCCTTCTCAAGATAATCGATAAAAATTATTCCATGCGCATCCCAAAAAACAGAGGCGATTACTTTGCCAGCGAACTTTTGAGTCTTTCCACGCTTCGGAGATGGTTCACCGATCGCTGTCCACTCAGCCGACTGTCGATTGGACTCAGGAGTATAGTGATGGAGACATGTTTCATCTATTGTCACATATCGACGGAAAAACTCAGGTGTATTACGAGTTAACAGCTGCAAACACCGCTCAAAATCATCAACACGTTGTTGTTTTTGGTCAAATGTGAGCTCACGCGGCACCCATTTTGCACAGAGCTTCCGCATATCCAAATATTAATGAATGATATAACCAACACGTTCCTTTGATATCTTTAAGGCCTCTGCTATCTCGATCAACTTCATTTTACGGTCATTCAAAATCATTTTGTGGATTTTTTTGATGTTTTCGTCGGTAACCACCTCTTTCGGGCGTCCACTGCGTTCACCGTCCTCCGTGGTCATTTCCCCACGCTTGAATTTTGCATACCAATCAATTATTGTTGATTTCCCTGGGGCAGAGTCCGGAAACTCATTATCAAGCCAAGTTTTTGCTTCTACCGTATTTTTTCCCTTCAGAAAACAGTATTTTATCAAAACACGAAATTCCTTTTTATACCCACCACCATAGAATGGTGACGGGGGTATAATAAGTTTGTCATTCCGTTTGTAACGCATCGAACTATCGATTTCCGACTATATAAAGTATATATATTCTTGATCAGGGAGAAATTCTAAGACGATATAACGATGTCCGTCTGTCCGTCTGTCTGTCTGTCTGTCTGTCTGTCTGTCTGTCTGTCTGTTGTAATCACGCTACAGACTTCAATAATGAAGCAATCGTGCTGAAATTTTGCACAAGCTCGTCTTTTGTCTGCAGGCAGGTCAAGTTCGAAGATGGGCTATATCGGTCCAGGTTTTGATATAGTCCCCATATAAACCGACCTCCCGATTTGGGGTCTTGGGCTTATAGAAATCGTAGTTTTTATCCAATTTGCCTGAAATTTGAAATCTGGAGGTATTTTATGACCATAAAGAGATGTGCCAAAAATGGTGAGTATCGGTCCACGTTTTGGTATAGCCCCCATATAGACCGATCTCCCGATTTTACTTCTTGGGCTTATAGAAACCGCAGTTTTTATTCAATTTACCTGAAATTTGAAATCTAGAGGTATTGTAGGACCACAAATACGTGTGCCAAAAATTGTGAGTATCGGTCCATATGTTGGTATAGCCCCCATATAGACCGATCTCCCGATTTTACTTCTTGGGCTTATAGAAAACGCAGTTTTTATCCAATTTACCTGAAATTGGAAATCTAGAGGTATTGTAGGACCACAAATACGTGTGCCAAAAATTGTGAGTATCGGTCCATATTTTGGTATAGCCCCCATATAGACAGTTCTCCCGATTTTACTTCTTGGGCTTATAGAAACCGCAGTTTTTATTCAATTTATCTGAAATTGGAAATCTAGAGGTATTGTAGGACCGCAAATATGTGTGGCAAAAATTGTGAGTATCGGTCCATATTTTGGTATAGCCCCCATATAGACCGATCTCCCGATTTTACTTCTTGGGCTTATAGAAACCGCAGTTTTTATTCAATTTACCTGAAATTGGAAATCTAGAGGTATTGTAGGACCACAAATACGTGTGGCAAAAATTGTGAGTATCGGTCCATATTATGGTATAGCCCCCATATAGACCGATTCCCCAATTTTACTTCTTGGGCTTCTAGAATCCGAAGTTTTTATCCTATTTGCCTGAAATTGGAAATCTAGAGGTATTTTCGGGTCACAAAGAGGTGTGCCGAAAATGGTGAGTATCGGTCCATATTTTAGTATAGCCCCCATAAGAACGATCTCCCGATTTAACTCCTTGGGTTTCTAGAAACCGTAGTTTTTATCTGATATGCCTGAAATTGTAAATATTCTGGTATTTTAGGCTCACAAAAACGTGTATCGGATTAAGTTTTTATCGGTCCATTTGGTAATGCCTCCATATAGACCGACTTCACTTCTTGAGGGTGTAGAAGGCGCACTGATCATGAAAATTGCTTGAAACTCAATGTAAAATTTCCAGATTTTACTTCTACAGATTTAAGATTTCAAATCAAGACGTTATTTTATAATTTTCTTGCACACTTACAAGAGATGTTAATGATTCCTCTAAACCTCAAACAAAAATGGTTCTTATAAATCCAGAATCTGATATAGTCCTCATAGGTGAAATCTTTAAATTTATCTTCGGGTTGTGTCCTCAAGTCCTCAAGCCCTCCTGAAATTTCAAAGGAAACCCTAATATTTGGTTCATGGTGGTGGGTATTTAAGATTCGGCCCGGCCGAACTTACTGCTGTATATACTTGTTTTTCCATTTTTTTCACAATAACAAAAGTTGCTTCACAAAAGACGCTCTATCTCACAAACTAATTGACTTAAAGACGTCAAATTTTGACACGAATCATTTGAAGGTTGGTACTATATAAAAATAATATGCATTTAATACTAGCGACGCCATCTATGTGTCAGACCGGGGACTTATCAGCCAACCTGTTAACTAGAATAAGGTATGGAATTTTACTAATACTGATTTCTTCTCAGAGTATAAGAATTTATAAAGTGATAAGCCTGTCATCCTTTATTATAGAAATCTTATCATTTACATGAATAAATCTTAGCATAGAAAAATATTTTAGTTCACTCGTACTAAGAAATATTCAATCCTTTCAAAACTTAAGGAAACACACTTGTTATAATATAGGCAGAAACTTATAGAAACTGGAAGGTAGAAGTTGCAAAAATTACCTTTTACAGTTGAGAAAAGGTAACATTACATGGAAATTGGAAATAGAGGAGCAATAAAGTAATATTTCAAGGCCAGCCGATAATGTTGATTCTTAATAAATATATTTAAAAATATATATTAATAAACCACTTAGAGAAGCTTTGAAAGACTCAGAAATGTCACCAGCATTACTGAGGTGGGATAATCCACCGCTGAAAAACTTTTTGGTGTTCGATCGCGGCAGGAATCAAACCCACGACCTTATGTATGCAAGGCGGGCATGCTAACCATTGCACAACGGTGGCCCCCTAACTATTATATACAATGAATTCTTCCTAATTTCTACGAAAAAAAATGTCTTTGGCGCTATACGAAGCTCAACTTTCTTCAAATTTGGTTCATTTCATTTTCTAGATCACTTTTTTCTGCTTGTATATGAAGTTTTTGAGGAGCTCATTATTGGTAAAATTTACAAATTTTAAGAAACTACACGCAAAGAAAAAAACGTTTGGAAAACGTGTACCGAAAACGTGTTTCTTTTGTTAGAGTTTTTGGAATTGCTTCGAAAATTTTAAACTTTTATCACCAAAAAAAAATCGTTTGTTACAAAATTTTTATTTTTTCAATAAAAAAAGTTATTTTTGAAACAACAACGCAGTCCATTTCGTTTATATCAAACACTGTTCTTTTCTGGCTTTAGGTCTTTAATAAGACACATTTTACAGTTCAAAATTTAATATAGTACAATGTAATGTTGAACATTTTTTCGGAATCTTCCGAATATATCTGGATTATATGTAAAAAAAAAAAAAATTTGGTCTAAGCAGGGATCGAACCCTTGGCATGCAAGACGGACGTAACAACCACTGCACCACGGTGCCAAACTAATTGTTTGTTTCTGTTAAATAAACTTTGTTTATTCGGTTCGAGGGCGCCGCAAGCTATGCTATATAAATATAACTTATATGCATATTTATCTATTGATGATCATAACAGGTACATAGCTCAGTGGTTAGTGCGTTGGCTTACAAAGTGCATGGTCCGCGGTTCGATTCTCCGTCCAGGCGAAAGGTAAAACAATTTTAACAAGTATATACGGCCGTAAGTTCGGCCAGGCCGAATCTTATGTACCCTCCACCATGGATTGCGTAGGAACTTCTACTAAAGGCTGTCATCCACAATCGAATTACTTGGGTTGCGATAACACTTGCCGATGGCAAGGTATCGTAAAACTTTTTAACACTGTCTTCTAAATTGTAAGTTAGTCCATAAGGGGTATATATTAAACAAAAAAAGGCCGATTAAATACTTATATAATTCAGTTTGACAAAATTTTCTATAGAAATAAAATTTTGACAAAATTTTCTATAGAAATAAAAACTTGACAAAATTTTCTATAGAAATAAAATGTTGACAAAATTTTCTATAGCAATAAAATTTTGACAAAAGTTTCTATAGAAATAAAATGTTGACAAAATTTTCTATAGCAATAAAATTTTGACAAAAGTTTCTATAGAAATAAAATGTTGACAAAATTGTCTATAGAAATAAAATGTTGACAAAATTTTCTACAGAAATAAATTTTTTACAAAATTTTCTATAGAAATAAAATTTTGACAAAATTTTCTATGGAAATAAAATGTTGACAAACATTGCTATAGAAATAAACTTTTTACAAAACTTTCTATAGAAATGACATTTTGACAAAACTTTCTATAGTAATAAAATTTTACAATTTTTACATGGCTGTTAGAGGCCATATACTAACGAAATGTACCAAATTTCAACCGCATCGGATGACTTTTGCTCCTCCAAGTGGCTCCGGAGGTCAAATCTGGGGATCGGTTTATATGGAAGCTATATATAATTATGGACCGATATGGACCAATTTTTGCATGGTTGTTAGAGACCATATACTAACACCACGTACTAAATTTCAATTGGATCGGATGAATTTTGCTCATCCAAGAGGCTCCAGAGTTCAAATCTGGGGATCGGTTTATATGGGAGCTATATATAATTATGGACCGATATGGACCAATTTTTGCATGCTTGTTAGAGACCGTATACTAACATCAGGTACCCAATTTCAAACGGATCGGATGAATTTTGCCCCTCCAAGAGGCTCCGGAGGTCAAATCTGGGGATCGGTTTATATGGGAGCTATATATAATTATGGACCGATATGGACCAGTTTTTGCATGGTTGTTAGAGACCGTATACTAACATCAGGTACCAAATTTCAACCGGATCGGATGAATTTTGCCCCTCCAAGAGGCTCCGGAGGTCAAATCTGGGGATCGGTTTATATGGGGGCTATATATAATTATGGACCGATATGGACCAATTTTTGCATGGTTGTTAGAGACCGTATACTTAGACCACGTACCAAATTTCAACCGGATCGGATGAATTTTGCTGCTCCGGAAGGCTCCGCAAGCCAAATTTGGGGATCGGTTTATATGGGGGCTATACGTAAACGTGGGCCGATATGGTCCATTTTCAATACCATCCGACCTACATCAATAACAACTACTTGTGCCAAGTTTCAAGTCGATAGCTAGTTTCGTTCGGAAGTTAGCGTGATTTCCACAGACGGACGGACAGCCGGACAGACGGACAGACGGACGGACATGCTTAGATCGACTCAGAATTTCACCACGACCCAGAATATATATACTTTATGGGGTCTTAGAGCAATATTTGGATGTGTTACAAACGGAATGACAAAGTTAATATACCCCCATCCTATGGTGGAGGGTATAAAAATTTATAAAATCGTATAATTTCTTCTACATTGTTGGTATTACAGGAAAAGGTGTTAAGAACTAAAAACCTCGTGGATGTGAGAAAGATGTGAGGGAAAATGCAATTAGCAAGAAAACAATTTTATTTGAGTTAGTCTTTATGAAATTGTTTTTACATCCTGGAAAAGAATAAACGTTTATCACAAAAAGTATATACTTTTCTTCCAAATACACTTCCTTGCAGCGAAAAGCATATGAGAAACGAACTTTGTTTGTCTAAAATTTCGTTTGGGAGGAAAGAATTATTTTTTTGCGTGTATAAACTAGTTTATGGGAAATACGAATTTAGTAAATTTGTATGCCTCATTTGTGTATAAAGTTATTGTTAAAGTTAATGGTACACCCAGAGAAGGAATATGATCACCTTAAACATGTTTCAAACATTTTTATCGCAACCATATTATTTTCCCGGAAATTATGTATCTGTTTTCGGAAAATATGTTATGTTTGGCGAAAAAATAACATTTTTGCGATAAACATGTTACATGGTCACCATCCAAAAATAATATTTTGCTCTTGAAACATGTTTGAGGTGATCATATTCCTTCTCTGTGTGTATAAAGACGATCATATGTTAGGAATATACTTAGAAGATTTACATGAATAAAGGAGAAAGTAATAAAGGACATTTCCTAATGTATCCTTAATGTACTGTTTTGCTGGGTTACACATCTGCAGAGAATAAAGATTAAGAATTTCAATGCCCAGTAAAACAGTACAATGGACTCCAGACAAGCGATTGCAGTTTTGTATTTCATTGGTAGTACTTGGATTGGTATCTATGGTTGGCTGCTTAATATAGACGCTTGCAATTTGTAACGGCCAAAATGTAAGTTGATTTGTTTTGAACTTGTAATCTCTTGTGGCATACTTGAGGCTAAAACAAAACGACTAGTTATTGGAAATATAATTTCCAAGTCGACATTATTCGATGAAATTGGGTGTCTTTTAGCTTCATTTTCTAGTGCTAACTCTAAAGCTGGGATTGTAATTAAAATAAAATTAAACAAGTATATACGGCCGTAAGTTCGGCCAGGCCGAAGCTTATGTACCCTCCATCATGGATTGCGTAGAAACTTCATCTAAACACTGCCATCCACAATCGAATTACTTAAGTTGCGGTAACGCTTGCCGATGGCAAGGTATCTTAAAAACTCCTAACACCATCTTCTAAATTGTATGTAAGTCCATACGTGGTATATATTAAATCAAAAAAGATCGATCCAATGCGTGTATAATTCAGTTTGACAAAGTAGACATAAAATTTTGACAAAATTTTCTACAGAAATAAAATTTTAACAAAATTTTCTATAGAAATAAAAACTTTGACAAAATTTTCTATAGAATGTAAATTTTGACAAAAATTTCTACAGAAATAAAATTTTAAACAAATTTTCTATAGAAATAAACTTTTGACAAAATTTTCTATAGAAATAAAATCTTGGTAGATTATTTTTGGCTCGAGTGGCAACCATGATTATGAACCG